>NW_025777863.1:0-109692 GCF_021130785.1 Homalodisca vitripennis
GGTAAATGAATTTTGCATCTCTTCCTTTACAGCCCATTACTTCGTTGTACTTAGTTTCGGTCACTTGTGAATAAAACTGCCTCAGAACTTTAGTATATTATTAATCCAATCAATTTTAAAACGAAGTGTTTAGTTCTAGATGTAGATTCATAGATAATATATTGCATACGATTGCAATGAATATAAATTATATAAGGTTTCCTAAAGTAGATTGTATTATTAATAAAAACCAGTAACAGTATTAAGAGTTTGAGATTGGCTATAGTGTAAGGGTTTAATTTTACAACCCGTTTTTGTTGTTGTACCCCTAAAGTAGATGTGTCGATCTTTTTTCGTCGATAATCGTCATCGTCGTCATTCGATTAGAGAGAATTTATTGGAGGTTAGGTGACCTCTCTACTTGGGGCAGTGCAGTTAGCCGGAGCTCCGATGTGGCCGCTGCAGCGTCTGCTGACGACTGACGAAATCGCGTTTCTGCGCATGACTGGCTGGCGGTCTACTTATACAGCCGAACCGACAAGGGACAGGGATTTTGCTTGCTGACGTCGTTGTGTGAAGTCGATTCAAGGAGAAAGAGTCTTGCTTGCGGACGTCGTCGTGTTTGATTGAGTCGAGGAGAGAAGCCCTGTACGAGAGAATACGCAGTCGGCATACATCATCTATTAGGTGAGTCACCCCGAATGGTAAATCGTTAAGTAAATTTAATAACTCGGTGCGTAAGATAGGTTAACAGCAGCTTATAGGCTATTGCGGTTAGTGACAGTAGTGTATCTATTCACTATAGGTTCTACTACCATTCACTACCTTTCCTAGTTTGCAAACGCATATTTTGCGTCCATAAGCCGCATAGGCTTGTGGTCCTATTCCTAAAATTGACAACTCGGTGCGCAGGATAGGTTAAAGCAGCTTATAGGTTATTGCGGTTAGTGACATTATTGTATCTATTCACTATAGGTTCTACTACCCTTCACTACCTTTCCTAGTTTGCAAACGCATATTTTGCATCCTATAAGCCGCATAGGCTTGTGATCCTATTCGTAAAAGCAATAACTGGGTGCGTTGAATAGGTTAGCAGCAGCTTATAGGTTACTGCGGTTAGTGACAGTAGTGTATCTATTCACTATAGGTTCTACTACCCTTCACTACCTTTCCTAATTTGCGTCCATAAGTCGCATAGGCTTGTGGTCCTATCCCTAAAATTAAAAACTCGGTGCGTAGGATAGGTTTACAGCAGCTTATAGGTTATTGCGGTTAGTGATATTAGTGTATGTATTCACTATAGGTTCTACTACCCCTCACTACCTTTCATAGTTTTGCAAACGCATATTTTGCATCCTATAAGCCGCGTAGGCTTGTGGTCCTATTCCTAAAAATTGACAACTCGGTGCGCAGTATAGGTTAACAGCAGCTTATAGGTTATTGCGGTTAGTGACATTAGTGTATCTATTCACTATAGGTTCTACTACCCTTCAATACCTTTCCTAGATTGCAAACGAATATTTTGCATCTTGTAAGCCACATAGGAAACACATCACAATAGCTGTTCAAAATGTGAGATACTTTCTTTCAGTGATAACGCAATACATTTATCAAACAATCTTTGTTGTTGAATGTTAAAACTTGAATGGGAATTAAATTTTTTAATGAGTAGGGTAAATTTCTAATGAACTGTTGATAAAGTATAAACAGAAATATCAACATTTGCTGATATAAGTGTAGGTCTCCTCTAAAATATAAATTAATATTCCAGATATTGTAATGAATTAGGAATTTTCAATTTTTATATTATGTTGATATAAATGTTACTCGATGTAATATTGATGCCACGAAGGAGATATTTTAAAAATAATTAAGATTATTTTTGTACATTATTTTCATACATATACGTATACGTTTTCCAGGTTCATACGGATTAGAAACACAGACAACACAATTGGATTGTTTAAAAAAGTCATCAAAGGAACTAAATTATTTCAAAGTGGTGCGAAGAAGAAAAATACATTAATTAATATATCGATCGCGTCAGCCTAAGATGTATTAAAAATTATTGCGTGCTTCAGAGTTATGGATAATAAATACTAACTATTACAAACAAACATTATTGTTCACACTTATAACAATACATATGAGTACGCATATTATTGGGCAAGGAATAATTGTATGTAAAATAATGATCGTAATTACCTAATTACACGTCATATTATTTTGACATAATATTGTTCATATGAATACAATAATAAATACCAGTCTGTGAAACAGATAAATGTATTTTATTCTAATACGTAAACCGTTGGAACTAAAATAATATGTGTTTACGTCAATGAAATGTATGTCCCCTAAATACTCAAGGATGTATAGATCAACTTTATTAATTAAGAAATACAAATTTGATGCCTCAAATGCTCAGTTTCTGATATCATAAGAGTAGTAACCGAGTAGAATAACTTTACCGAATAGTGTTATTTTGAAATTTTTAATTCTATAACTATTCAATTCTTCACAGAATTAATTTGATAAAGAACCCTTGTTTAAGGATATAAAACTGCAGTTTAAAGATTTATGCGATGAAAAAGGAAACGTTTGAGGAAAATTGTTTTTATGATATATAACACGCAACACTTAGTACATGATCCTGAATATTTACAGCCTTTTTAACAATGTTAATTCCCAGCAAGTGTTGAGTTACGGCCGCGCTGAACGCATATTTATCATCGTCTGTGTTAGAGACAAAGAATGTGAGTCTGGTATAAAATATTGCCTTTACTCTTCAGACACGAGTCTAATAGACTACAAGAAAAGGATTATGAAGCATGTAGCAACGTTTTCCAATAGTAATGTATGAGGGGATACTTTGCTTTAATATACATGTATATATTTAGAGGATAATTTTATGAATGATAGTGTTTAAATTTGCTGACACATACAGACACAGGAATGAATACATTTATCAACATCAGTGTACAGGAATACATTTCACAGAATGTGGTAGGTTATGGAGGGAAGCTTTCATTCCGTTTTGCAGAGGGACATCTAAACCCTTTTCTTCCTTTTCGTTGACGATAAATCAATCACAAGGAATTATTATTTTAATTTATTTATAGTTGTGTTATAGACGAATGGTGTTTTTTATAAGTTACATGAAATGGAAGTAAATGAGGAATTACTATTATTGACAAAAAGCTAAGAGAATCGTGTTAAAAACTAGTTTAAGTTGTATTATTAAGAATCCTCTTAGAGTGGTGAATGAAAACCCACAACATTTGCACTATAATTAAAATGTTACGCTTTGGAAAACAATATTTATATTTTGTTTACATTGTTTTATTAATATGTTTACTATTAATAAATTAACACCAGACGAATGGTGTTTTTTATGAGTTACAGGAAATGGAAGTAAATGAGGAATTACTATTATTGACAACAAACTAAGAGAATCCCGTTCAAAACTAAGAGTTTAACTTGTTTTATTAAGAATCCTCTTAGAGTGGTGGCTGAAAACCCACAACATTTGAAAAATAATTAAAACTTTACGCTTTTGAAAACAATATTTATATTTTGTTTATATTGCTTTATTATTATGTTTATTATTAATAAATTAACACCAGACGAATGGTGTTTTTTACAAATTACAGGAAATGGAAGTAAATGAGGAATTACTATTATTGACAACAAACTAAGAGAATCCCGTTCAAAACTAAGAGTTTAACTTGTTTTATTAAGAATACTCTTAGAGTGGTGGATGAAAACCCACAACATTTGAAAAATAATTAAAACTTTACGCTTTTGAAAACAATCTTTATATTTCATTGTTTTATTTTCGTTTTGTTACTATTTTACCTACGGTCTAGTTATTGATATGTTTTATGGATAACATATTTTAAATTGTTTATAAATTATTCCAATTCATTTATTTTAATGATGTTTAATATTATACGTATATTAAGAATAAGAACATGTTATCAAAAGAACGGTACATTTTCTTATATATATATAATATATATATATATATATATATATATATATATATATATATATATATATATATATATATATCACTTCTATAACGTGGTGATTGAATAAGTAAACTAATATATATTAGTGTCTACAAAAGAATATTCTGCCCATTGCTGATACATTTTGTGTGGACGAAACAACGATGTATTTATCACGGTAGTTATTTATACTAATGAGTTATAAATAAAGTTTTCTAGTAATAATGGTTTTAAATCATTGTAGTAAAAACATTTGTATCTTTACCAATTCAAACTTTGAGGAATGTTGTTCAATACGAAGAGATGTCAATCTCGAAAATAATAATTACATGGTAATTATATAAAAAAAATATTTATTCAACTATTTCAATTCATTTTATTAAAACATTCTTCACCTACTTTTTATAGTTTTTTTACATCCTTTTATTTTTAAAACACTCAGGCACGTATTCGAACTTTGGATTATTAGAATGGGGATTTTAGTTGTTATATAGTTTGAAATCTTTTTTCTTGGAAATCTTTAATAAAATGACAGAGCTATTCGATGCACGACAGACCACTACCATATTTTCATTTACAGCCAACTTATTCGAGCCACTGACGTTGTAACTGTTTTATGACATATAGTATTGAAATGTAAAACGTACTGACACAATTTCCAGCACAATCTTCTGTGTTATTCGAGCCTTGATTATTACAGATTTCTGTGCAATGCTTTAGGTGCAATCTATCCAGTACAACTGTTTAATAAAATTCTATGGTATTGTATGGTATTTTCCTACTTGAATAAGTATTCATTGAATACATTTTTTCATTTACTATATCAAGGAGAAATTCTTTACTTGTCTAGAGAGATTTATTCTATTAAATAATATTAATCTACCAATGAAATTTAAAACTGCTACATTATTAGGATGTGCTATAATGTTTATATATAAAATGTAGACTATGGTGTTGATGGCTACATCTTTCAACTCCGTATCATATCGAAGCACTTTTAAATGTTACTGAATCAAGGGCAATATGTAAGAGATGCGGGTACTTTAATGATGAACCTTGAAGTTTTTGTAGCAAATATGTTAAAATCTAGGCCGCATTAAAACAGTTAATTTGATAATACCGAGTCAAATTACTTGATCTAAAATCGAAACAAACGCATGTGAAAATCGTATCAAGACAACCTTGTTTATGATTTAACGACTCTAGCCTAATCCCGCATAGGTTAGACTGTGACATTGTGTACTGGTTGTCCAATACGAGTAATTGAACACAAAACGACCAGTATATAACTTATCTGGACATTTACGCTAATCTAGAGCAAATGCAGTAAAGGTTGCTGACTAAATATTTAAATAGCTAGGTAAGGACTTTCGTTTAGTATTAAGGTTTAGATTTTGAGGATAGAAAAATCTTATCGCCTTGTCACACACGTTAACTATTATTAAAGGCCACTGGTCTTGATTTAGCCTTTACAATAAATTGCTTACTCATTTATCAATACATTTTTGAGCAAGGTCCCATAGTGTAGGACAAGGCCGCCTCAGAATCAAAAGTTATGAGGGTGATTTAGAAATTTTAATAGATCGCAGAAGTCAGAAGTAAGGTAATATGAGGTACCATATGGACAATATATGTATATGAAAGCAGGAACTAGAATAAATGCGTTCTATAGGACAATTGGAATTACACTATAAGGCTTCGAAATTTGAAATAAGGTTTCCAATCCTATGTGATCAAATATAAACAGATTGTATTTTATTTAATAATATCTACCATCCACTGAATTTCATAAAAGAAATTTGCAGGTTGTGTTCGATGAACGACAGAATAATAGTGTAGTCTTGCCCAACACAATTGTATACAATAAAAGGCTTAAAATTTGTCTTATTATTGAGAATGTTATATTTAATCATTTGTGTAGTGGTAGTAGTAAAACTAGTGTTTATTCAGAACCCATTTCTCTGGCTACATTGTGAGCAGAGCAGTTATTGGCAGAAGTTCCAATTGCACAGACAATACCAATATTGGGATACCGCGTGGAATTTGGTGGAATCATTGGAGCATGATCACAAATATAAATTTAATGTGTGCACCCAGAGGTAAACCATCTCTTTGTCATGTGTACCGAATTATATTAATTGTTATCCATACATAAATCAAACGTTGTTTCTGACATATTACACGTGGTTACTATTAGTGTACTTTAAACGACATTACTAGACGCTTTATAATCATAGTTTATCGATGTGTCAAGTCCGAAGGTTAAATGTGTATCCACCAAATGGCAGTGATGATTTTAATATTATGGAGATTTTAGGAATCGAGTCATGTACCATTTCGAATACACCAAAGCATATAAAACATGTGAATTTTTTATTATTGAATAAATATTAGAAACAGAAATGCTTATAATAAACTAATAATAAAATACACCGTCAATTTTAATATTAACTCCCTCAAAACGCTCTTTCCCTTTCCGACTTCGCAAGTGAAAGAACTGATTAATTATTTAAATAATATTAAAATGAGTATTGTATCAAAGTTACCAAATTGGTCAGAAGGAAATTTAATGGTGTTTTAAAACCTATTAATGCTGCAAAACTTGTATACGTGTGTTAGTGGGGTGGGACTTTATGTTGTCAGAGAAGGGCACAATAGCTAATGTTTCGGATTATCTTGAAAATTCGAATAACCTAGACTCTGATTAAACTGATCCTCAGGAACTATTGAAAGCCCCAAAATGTTTCAAATCACTGCATCCTGTTTGCATAATTCAGTTCGTACATTAATAATGGTATATAATTTTGGAAAAATAAATAATTTTATTTTTTTTAATCCAATCTAGAAGTAGTTTGTAATAAAGAATCTGCTTCAACGAATAACCCGAGAGAGATCGCTGTCTGTTTTACTTTGCAACTTCAGTTTACCTCTCGTGTTTACTCCTTAACGGGGATGTTAGAATATGTGCTTCAACGAATACTACTTAGTTTCACAAGACATTCCAAAGGTATTAAAGTGTAAGTTTGTAATGTGCTTTATTAAATGAGATTGTTTGAGTGCACAGTTCTTAACTATACAGAAGATTTCGATGCCGTATTACTAAATTTAGATTTTTCAGATTTTAGGCTTAATTGTTAAAAACTTACTTTCATGTATTGTATAATGTTAAAACAAGCTTTTAGTTTCATTTTGTGAAGTGTATACAAATTGTTGAAGCTTTCCGTTTTTTTTTATTAAATAAAAGCCATCCATTTAGACTAAAATGTTTAGTAAAATATCATTTCGACATAGAGTTTGCTCTTGTAAGAGTTCTATAATGGTGCATACACAACCATAGAATGTAACTGAGCGAAGCCTATTACTCAGTAGGCTTATACGGTTGCCTAGTGTCTGTTGACGATGTAAACATGTTTTTTGCACAATTTTTGGTATAAATATCTGCACACAAAACATCTTGAGAATAAAGGGAGATATATATTTGAAAATTTGCAAGCAAACCCATTGAAACCTGGTACACGTCAGGTGGTGTGGCGTACTCCTATATTTCTTAGAATTTTTTAATAATACCGAATAATTGATTTAAATACAATTAATTGGAATTCACAACGATAGTGGTTATCAAAATATATAAACATTATTTAATCTAGTCTAATATTTAAATATTTTATTTAATTTTACGGAAACTTAAAAATTACTAAAGCAAATTAAAATCTTTTATAGGTGCTTTAGGTAAAGTACAGTCATTAATATTGAATTTCCAGATCACAAAACTGTATAGAAACTCTTGCTGTTATTAGTGTAACAGCTTATGATTTCTTTCAAGTCACGTGATAGGGCAGTTTGCGACCACTTCAACACTTTACTGCCATCGCAGTCCAAAATCCGCGGTAACAGATTTTTCAAACATATATTGAACTGTCTTTCCGCGTTCGCGCAAAACTGTTGAAGTGATAGTTTTAACAGTTGATCACCTAAACATATATTATTAAATCCTTTTGTTGTCCTCTTTTAATTTATACTGTGTGGTTTTTATTGATAATAAACTTGGAACTAAACTCGGTGTACCTTGTTTTTGCATAAATTCTTAGCAAAGATAATCATAAGTAGACGTTATTTTATCAAGTTTGCTCGTGTAAGAATTCTACTGATGAACAAATAGGATTTTCCTTGCCTCAAATTTAAGTAGGAGAATCGTACTTTCATCAAAAAGTGTCTACATGTGGCTTTATTTATTTATTTCCTGTACAAGATTTGCATTATAATGTCCCAAACTCCAGCTGTGCTTTTAGAATTAACGTACACGTACAAAATTGTCTCTCTTTTTTGTCAAATTGTAATTAAGATAGTTTATTTACAAAACCTATGGGAAATAATCAACTATGGTTTGAGAGAACATTGTATACTTTACTCCTAGCCATCAAACTATACATTCAATCGATTAGCATTGGTGCTTTTTTCTTTAGTTGTAATGTTGTCTTTCTTAATTATTAGGATGAAAGGTTTACATGTACAAGTATAGTGATATTGTAACGGCCAAATTGAAAAGAAATATTAAATCTAATTAGTCACACATTTGAGGTTAGTAAAGTTAAGCCAATACTATAGTTTGTTTGTTTGAAATTATATATCAGGTTACATCAAAAGCAGCGTAGCAGTTATTGGTGGAGGTTTTGATTGCGCAGACAATACCAATATTGGCGTACCGCAAGTAAGTATCACAGGATCATGATCAAATATAGGAATGTGTGCACTCAGAGGTTAACCACTTCTTAGTCACACAAACAACAGTGATAAACAATTTCCTATTACTCCGTATTTAATTTTGTTATATATTATTAATCAAACGTTTGTGTCTGCCATTTTAAAAAAGGGCAACCATCATATTCATGGCATATTTTCTATACGTGAAATACTGAATATTATATTTTTGAATTTTATGTCTGTTCATGCAAGTATTACGTATATTCTCTAATTACGTGTATATTCATTGTAACAATAAACTTTTTATTGTGTTTTGTGAGATATTATCAAAAATTAAGATGGTAAATGTCACTAAAAATAAAACTGTTGGCTACATGCCTGCTTAGTGTAAATTAAAACAAAACTGAAATTGATAAATTTCAGTTCTTTAGGAAGTACACGCAGTCATTTTATTACTTATTCAGATCATAACTGTCTCAATACCTGCTGAATATCACAGTGAACTATCCCCAGAGATAAAAGGGCATTTATGTACATGAAATTTAAAGGAAATGCGATAAAAGGAATAATGTTAAGATATACACTGTCTTACGGCAGCACGGGTGTATTGGGAGGAAAGGTGCGTGAGTGTGATCATGAAACACCGGAAAGGAATAAAGGATTTTATTTTTATAACATTGAAAGTAAGTGTGGTAAATTCATTCTGCTGGGTTTTTATACTTTTTTCCAGAGACACAAATATGTTTTAATGTATGGAGAGGAGGGGGGGGGATTGCACGGGATATATATCGGACAGATACACAGACAGAGAAGCAAACACAAAAGAAGTTTACTAAAAATTTCTTATTATAAAACTCTTTTAGGAAGTAAATTTATTGCAAAATAAAAAGTTTATGATTAAAATCTTTCTGGGCCTATTTTGGGAAATTCATATTTTTATTCATTAAACTGAGTTTTAGTATCAATTATTAAACAATATTTTCACAGCTAATCACTATATCACGATTTAGTATGTCTTGAGATATTTAGGCTACCCGTGGTAATATACTGTATAACATGTTTAAACATCTCTTGGGTGTTTTGAGTTTATTTACAAACTTACTTATTCTCTTATTTTCTCATTGCCACCATGGTTAACCAATACAGGAAAGAAAATTATTTGCTAAATCCCAAATAAATCTAGCCCAAATGTGTCAATATGTCTTAAAATTCGATACTACTGTACTGAGATTAGTTAACATTGTTTTATACTCCGGTTTTCGTGTGGCAACCATTGTTACCCATATGATAAATGTAAAAGTGTTCCCTACACTTATCTAAATTCCATGGGGCCACATGCACCTACTTTATACTTAATATTTGTAATATAGAAATAAATCTTCGTGTAAAGTTCTTGAGTAATCGTGCATACAGAGAGACTAATATACAGACCCAAATTAAATTTTCCTGGACTTTGATTATTAAGCTTCGCTGCCATTCAGTAAATTCATTACATAAATGCTTTTAAAAAAGTATATGCTTTTAAGAGCATCCATATTCGGGTTGGTGTGATACGGAGGAGAGATATGAAATATGGAGTACAGTTTACATAAACATTTTTAAGGAATTTGTGTATTTGTTAAATACGTTTTGCCCCTTAAAAGTTGAATGATTTTTTTATCCTAAAAATTACTTTTTTATAATGTTATGCGTATTTTAATGTGTTCTTTACAAAATACTTTAGGACTGGAATAATTAGGAAACACGACCAGCTGGAATTTATAATTGCTGCGGTAAGAATATATTTACACATTATTGACTTATTATAATATTACTTTTACATTTTCATATAAATCCTTAATAATAAGTTCTATGGCAGGCTGTAAACAAAAGAAATATTCATGTGTTTAAAATTGTGTTACTTAAGCAGTAAACGAGGGATCAGTTGAATTATAAGGACTACAGCAAAAGTATATAATATTTCAATGATGATTAAGTTTCCAGATTACGATATACCGTATAATGAGTGAAATATATTAAGAATGACACGACACAAATTTTATCGTAAGAAAATTATTGTAATTTCTTGCGTATGAAAACAGTTATTAAATCAATAAGTTTCAAACGTAATTTTTAATTTATAAAATTTCAGTTTGTACAAAATGGCTATCACTTTTAATGTGTTGTGGATTGGTACAAGCCAATAGTCCGTACCCCGACCCAATACAATGAATATTGTAATTAAACAGTGAATAATTATTGAATTGTCAAGCTTTACAGAACAGTATAAATAATTTCTTATATGTTTCTTAAATATTTCTAAATGCTCTATGATATCTTTCTCCAGGTCTAGCACACCTATCATCTTCCCTTACACACTTGAAGATCAACCCCTCTCGCGTTCTCTGATGGTAAAAGACCTTGGAGTCATACTCTTCCCTAATTAAAACCCTCAAGAACATATTAAATATATTTGTAAAAGAGATAATTCTGTCCTATACTTAGTCATAAGGAACAGCCGCAACATGTTCTCTATTCATACTCTACGGATCCTTTACATCCATCTGGTGAGACCTTTACTGGAATACTCTTCACCTGATTGGAGCCCTTGCTTGATTGGACAGATTGATGGACTTGAGAACGTTCAAACCCGTTTCATCCGTTTTGTTGGTGTGCTAGTAGTCTTCGACTACCGCACTGCTCCAATTCATGATCTGTAACTTCAGTTTAACTTGATGCCACTTCACACAAGACGAATAATCAATGACCTACTGTTCCTGAGGAAGCTGATTAACTCGAACATTGATGCCCCAGATGTACTTGTCTAGCTGCACTTCTCGACACCTGCGCCACACCCATCTTTTCGCTAGACGTCTGTAGTCGACCCAGTACTTGTTCCACAACACGTTTCCTCGCCTCCAACTGCTGGACAACAACATGCCGGACGTCATTGATCTGTTTTGTACAAGCGAGGAGGCCTTCAAAAAGAAGTTGTTGGACTGGAAGGCACTGCATAGAGTCTGTATTCTAGAATCAAATATGTATTTACTATTATAACATATGGTGCATGTTTATTAATTTTTTTTTTCTAATTCTATTTTCTTGTCATGATCCTGAAATTTATTATAAATTATTGTTATTTATTTGTTATCATTGTTAACATTTATTACGAATTCTGTAGATTCTATTTTGTTACTCTAATACTGTTAATATTTATTAAAATTACGTAGATTTTATTTATTTTTACTAATATAGTTATATTTATTGTAAATTATATAGTTTTATTGATTGTTATTGTTGCGTAATGTTAGCTGTATTGATCCAGTCCAGTTGCATGTTTGCCTTGGTACTTTGTGTATATAAGGATTAGTCATCTTTAGAAACTTTGTAAAAATTTAACACGTTGTAAATTGGTCTTTTGACCATTGGAAGTTAAATAAATAAATAAATTGATCAACAATACATCTACTTCAATCTGTAGGCGAAATAGCAATATCTGAGTACTATAGCAATAGCTTAGTTTGGTATATTTTTGCCAAGAATGTTCTAGTATATAATTTTTTTAACATTAAGATAAAGTGTAGAACAAAACAGCATGCTGATGTGGTTTTTCATTTTAGGTTTTTGCTCATCAATTAATTAAAGATAAATAAGTAAAAGACTTATAATTTTCCAAAACACACATCCTTATTTATATTGGCTCTTTTGGTTGTTAATTTCTTCTGCATTATAATACACATAGTTCCATTAGTTAAGTTTTTGATTCTCGGTAGGTAGTTTACATATATTATTCCGTCCTATATATTTATAAATGTTTCATTTGAAATGTTATGATATCTATTTATTCGTTGGTTGTTTACCCATAATCTTAACGAAAGTCACAGTTTTTTAATAGAAACGAAAAATGTATTTATAAATTACAGAGAACGAAATAAAAAATGTAAAAGAGCAAATTGATATTTAACTATTGAAGGTCTAAAAATTATGTAACTCAAATTTTAAATTTAACAATTTAATATATAAGATGAATAATGTATAAAACGAAATAGTGTACTAGACTGATAGATAGTAGTCAGTAGCAGATCACAAAATCCTGGTAATTAATTGAGTTTGCATTTGTAATTAGCATTAGGTGATGTATAATAGCAATGACAGCTTATTTTGTATAACTTCCTGGTATCTAATTTTCTTAACATTAATTGTTTAACAATCAGTATGCCAGTGTAGTCTTCATTTTCGATTTATTTGTAGTACTCTTCCACATCAATTAATGGAGAGCAAATATGATAAACAATATGATATAAAATAAGTTCCATTGAACATGTACGTAGGCTCTAATCAGTGAATTGATTATTTTTTTACGGTTCAAAATCATTTAAGAATAATGAAGCTTCATTGTTTAATAAAAGTGATAAATAAATACACTATTTTTAATTCTATCACTCTCGCTAGATAGTTTACACGAATTATTTTGTGCTACATTTATATTTCATTTCTAATGTTATTTCATCTATTTGTTTCGTTAATTATATACTCATAATTGCAATGAAAGTGTAATTTTTGGAATAGAAACGTAAAAAGAACTTTTGAAAAACGCAGAATGAAACAATAAAAAGTTAGAGAAAAAACCGAGATTTAAAAATTAAAGATCTGATAATATTCTAACTGAAATTTTAACCGGAACAGTTAAATATATAAGATGAATAATATACAAGATGAAGTACCAGTATACTATTTTATACTGATAGATAGTAGTCAGTAGTAACTGACAAAGCTCTTACGGAGTTGGTAATTGAGTTCTATAGTATGTTTACTCAGAAATTATTTAGGGAGCCAAGACACAGATGGAACGGCTGAGAGCTAAGTGGTCAAGTTAGATTTGAACCGCTTAGTTCTACAACACAGCTCAATATCTCAAAGGGCTTAAACAATTAGTTTTGGTTTCTAGATCCAAACAGAAGCACCATCAAATTCTCAAGACATCCTTCAATCGCAGATATAACTGTCCTATACAGAGTGTTTATACACATTTGTTATTTAGCATTATTCTATTGAATAAATGTTGAACACAACCTATAATTAAAAACTAAATATAGTTATTTTAACGAATATTTATAAAACTAAAAAGTTATGTACGCAGTAAACATGAATGTAACAAAAAAACTAAGTTACTATAATTTGAGAATAATTAACAACAATCTATCAAGTTTAATGATTCAATACTTTAATAATTGTAGTAAAACATGTACTTATATTGAAACCCTTGGATTGTTTCATTACTAAATAATTTATTAATGAACTTAAAAATTTTTAATGGAATGTTATGAGACCGTTTTCCATTTAACCATCTTCACTCAAGTAGACATATAAAGAGACTGTTTTACTTTTGTATATCTATTTAGGAATCGGTGGTTGGTTTGATATTTACAAACATGGCTCATACATGCAAGATATGCATAAAGCATCACAAATATTTACGAAACAAATGAAATGAACCCTGTGCGCTTTTTTTAGCGGTCGATTGCCCAGCGGGCTAAGACGTTAGACTTTGGGTCTGAGTTACAGTTAGCGCAGGTTAAAATCCTGTCTGCGACTGTTTATTTGTTATTAATATTTAAATGTATATGCCCACTTTCGTACAAATAATTTAATCAAAATATTATAGATAATCTCTTAAAAAAATAAAAAAACTGAATATTTATTACTTAGCCTATTTCCCATATATTCTATATACACCAATAATATTAGGCTCCATTGTTTTGTACACAAGGTTAGGTTAGAATGTATTTCAGCATACATAACAGCATGGACTGCACTTGTGAACTCGATAAAACTTGCGAATAGTTACTATAATGTAATTACTTTAAAACAAGTACGATTCAGGATCTTAGAGAGTTTTTATTGTTAACCAACTTAAGCTCTTTTGTAGTCTCTTGTTGTATTTTTGTAATATATTTGTGTCTGTATACGAGCAGATTGTAATAATATAAAACAGTTATACCTTAGTGCTTATTAGAGATATTGAAGTGTTTTCGCATTGTTTGCTTGATTCTAAAATTGTGTACTGTAATGTGTACTTTGAAAACTATTAAAAAAGGTCTTGAGATAGAAGCAGCCTAAAGGAAAATGCTGACGAAGTGGGATGCATTACTAACTTTATTAACCGTCTTGCTTGATTCACTGCATCTTTCTTAGTTTTTTTTTTTTTTTTTTTTTTTTTTTAACAAAGTTACTTTGAGTGATATACTGTCCTAATCCGTGAAGTTCGACTTAGTTCTAGTGTTGTTTCTGTGGCGAAACACTTTCTCTTGGTGGTGTCATAAAACTTAATGGTGCTTTATAGTGAAAATAATGCCATAAACGGACGTCGTCTCTAACTCTCTACACGTAAGTATGAATATACTTATTTTATACTTTTTAATACATTCAAAACTATTTCAGATAACAGCACATACTTATAGCATTTATTATATTAGGAGCGGGCAACATTTGGCACTTGCTACATCTATTCTATGTTTGTGTTTCAATGACGACGTGCCACAATATCGAAATGTTTTTAAAAAGCAAAATTACAATATTACTTATTTAATACCTATATGTTTTACTTTAATTCACCTAAAAATCGTATCAATTGATTATTTAAATTGCATTTGAATTATTATTAGCAGCGGTGGATTATATACGTAGGCCTAGTTCGCTATATTCATAAATTTTGTAAAATTTATAGGATGATCATATTTGAGATATTGAGCATAGTACAGAAGTAGAAAATTTCTGATAGCATTTAAAGAATACGTGGTTACCAGACATATTAACAAACAGTGAGATTTGAAGATATAGTTGCGTAAAAAGAATAGTGAGAATGTACTTTAACTTGCAAGAATTTGAAATAAAAACCGCTGCAAGAAATGTTTTTGAGGTTAAAGTAGTACAAAAAATATATTCACGAGTCTAAATTATAACTTGCATTAGATCCATACCTGTAATGTTGATTTTTGAAGTGAAAACTTCTTTAGGCGCGTTGAGCGTTTTGGTAGAGGGTAAAATCCTCGGTTCGCGTCACCGACATGCTAATGATACTAACCTGCATGAAAAAAGTCAGTCTCGCTGTGTTTTTTAACCGTAGACTTGACCGCGGACTACTAACCTGCATGAAAAAGTCAGTCTCGCTGTGTTAAAACTGTCCCGGCGGAGTATGAAAACAGACTGCGAAAATCAGTGACCTTTACGGCTTCCTCTCGCGATTTAAAAGTGAAGCCAATGTCGTACAATTCTGTAAGATGCGTCAAATTAAAGCTCTTAATATTGGCAATCTATTGGTTACATTTTTAAATATTAAAAAAATTTCGAAATAATTTTTATTATTGTTTACATTTTACATAGCGTTTACAATGACAAGAAAAAAGGTAGTAAGCGAGGATTTTTTTTATTTTTTGGTCAGACAAAATTTGTCAGCGAGAAAGTTGTGTGAAAATAGATGAATATTTTTTTTTTAGTTTATCATTTTTTTATTGGAAGTTTAGTTTAGCCTGTAGTAGCGTATGAAGTGATGAGTGAACGTTTCTGCCGGAACTATAGTTGGCGCATTGGCTCACTGATACCGTATTAACCCAATAAATTAGTTTATTGTGCAATAAAAATACCTTTACGAAAGAACCAAGTTAATTTAACTAATTTATTAGTTTTAAAAATATTGTGGGTTTAATTGTTATTGCAATTATATACTTTATCCGTAGCAATAACTGTATTATTTACAACGGTGTTCAACTCACTGTTGTTCACTCGGTGTTTACTCACTTGTATTCTATGTTTAACTAACTATTAATATTGAGCAATTACAACATATTTTTATACAGATAAATGAATAATGAAAACAACGAATATATTTTTAAACATTTTTAATATTTTTATGAATATTTGTATTTAAAATTTAGCATTATTCATTTTAATTATGTTTTTAATATTTAACCTCTTCATCATGAAATGAGTATTATTACGGTATAAGATTTATCTTACTAGCGTGGTAAAATAGATTTCTAGTTATATGATAATATTTTTTCGTGGATTTTAAAATTGGAAAATTAAAAACGCGTCACATTTACAATTACAGATGTACTGCTACTATAACGTATTGTTAATTACTCTCAACTTAATAGTTCCGTTTTCACTTCTATCGGTAGTCCCACGACTGCTACTGTTTTTTTCTATATTTTTTGGCAAACTATAAAAGAGCTCTCTTACATTTTCAAAAATAGGTTTCAAAGTGATATAATATTATGGCATTGATATCCAAAACAGTTTTAAAATTAAAAATATATTATTGACCTAAACTTTACGTTTGTTCTCCAATTGAATCAAACTAGTTCTTGCAACAAATTTAGAGAAGGTGGTTAAAGTATACCTTTAGGAAATATAATAAATTGAGAATTATAATCAAACTTTGACAACCAATCTGGTATTTAATAATCTGTAGTGGTTTTAGTAATTTGAAAAAAAAAACTTATATGTATTTCTAATTGCCTTAGAAGAAATAATGAATGGTATATTAATGATCTATATTTCTTGGATATTAATCGTAAATTTAAGTGTTCATCGTAATAAAGATTTTACTGTTTTTAAATCCTTCACTCGCAGGAAAGACGAAAAATAGTTTAATCAAAATTGAAGAAGTTTTTTATCTAAATATATTTTATGATAGCAGTTTGGATCTAGCGGGATGCACCATCGTGAACTTTTGTAATATCCGTCCACGGCATTGGTGTCAGGGAGACATATTGATTTGTTCTTGTTTCCAAAGGATGGTGTAACTAAAACTTTATAACTATGTAATGTCGATATTGGAGATTTAATATAATACGTGGTGAGCACAAGCCAGCTCTTAAATTCTCTTTGGTTGGAAAATTTGTCAAAAGGAAGAGCAATATCAATCTCTACAAGGAGTTGCTAATACTTTAGAAATGTTTCAATACCTTAGAAAAGTATATATCATAGCATTTGAATTTTAACGTTAATTATATGGAAGAGTATTGGATGGAAAAATAAACATGAGTAAAAAAGGACAAAAAATAAGCAACATCACCCACGAAGATAAAGTTGAGTAACCTTTCACAAAATACCTATTGTTCTGAAACCGACGCTTAAAGTACAACTTACGGTTTTATCGACGAAGTCATCTCATTAGTCGGGAAAACAGGAATATTTCTTTATAATGTTATACATTTCTAAAAGTCTTCCCACTAAAGCTTTTAACTTAAAAGCTCAATACCTTGAGAGATTGCTATCATAATTTATTACAGTTAACGGAATTTCCATCTATGAAGAAAATTTTGGGTGGTGGAAAACCCCAAGATTAAAGCTTCAGCCTACTACGATGTTCTGACCTCTAAGGGAGCACATCGTCGGTCTCTATGCTTCTTAATAAAAATGCTTCAAATAAAAATGTCCCTTTATTGTGGCCCATCTACGCATTACGTTAGAATTACATTTATTGCAAAATTACCACGTACAAATAATTGTCTGCGAGAGTATTGTAAAAAACATACGAATTTTAAGAATTTCAACTAGATATGTAATATGTAATAAATATTACATTTATATTATTAACGTAATAACTAATATATTATAAATAATTATATCAATTCAGAAGATATTTTGGTGGTAGGTTTTCAATATAAGTAAAACATATTTCTTAAAAATACTTGGTAATAAGGGAACATAATTATAAATTCTATAATATTATAAATTTTAACTTAAGTATTTTATCTCTCTTAAATTACTGAACTATGGCTACTAAATACAAATCGTGTATTTATTCATGTATCACCGTTTAATAGCCCTTGTATATCAATTAAAATAACATCTTAACAAATAGTATATCGATTAGGAGAAAATAAATAAAGTTAAACGTAATTGTATAATACAGAAATAAAGAATTGTATCTGTAAAATCTTCACTTTAAATTGAAAAACTTACCTGTTACAAATTTATTATATTTTTCACAGTAAAGAACAAAAGGAAGTCAAAGACTGATTTTTCATTCGAGTTATCGATGTGTCACAGACGGAATCTGTCTTTCAGTGATATCCGGTGAGACAGCGCTCCCAAACTCTCCTTATGAGGGGTGCAGAATCACAACTCACTAACTCCAAGATATTTTAATTTCAGATTAATTTTGCATATTATTCTTTGTTAAGCCCTCTATCCATATGTGAACTTAATTCATGTCAAACCGTACTAGAAAACATTAAAAAATACATATTAAAATTGCTAGTCAGAATCAAAACTCACTAGGTCCATGGCGTTTAAGGAGTTTAGATCATTAACTTTTTCAGCCAATGAGGGCAGAGTGTACATTGATACTCTGGCCAATCAGAGTACAGCACTGAATCAATAGCTGGCTTAGTTGGTTTTGGTTATGTTTCTATGCTGTGTTTAGGGTTGTGTTCTACACATTGTTTATTGAGCTTGGAATTTTAATTATTTTTTTTAGAGTATGGAGTTGTTAATTACTCCAATGAAGCCAGGTGGTAGACCAAGGAAGAGGACGCCAAATCCAGATGGTTGGAAGAAAACCAAAGCAAAGTCTGCTAGGTAAATACATTCCTTTACAATAGTAGCATAGTCATAGACCTAAGGTTTGTTTATCTTTTAAGCTTTTATTTTCAACTTTGTTTTACTTCTAGAACATATTTTTTCTGCAGATGTCATGATATGGTACCTAAAATATAGTTAGGCCTATTTAATTTAAACACTACTGTCACAACTGAGGCAGAATAAAACATTATTTAAGACTGAAGTGTGCAATTTGTGTTATTCTGTTCCAGGTACAAGCCTAAAGATATTCAAACTTACCCTACTTGTAATCACAGAGAAGGCCAGTTCTTATGCCATTCACTAACTATGAGAGATATGAAGATCTTTCATGAGCGAATTTATGAAAATCATGATAGACAGTATCAGCAGAACTTCATTTTGAGGTACACTGAAACTTTTAACATCAAAAGACGAAGACCAATTTCAGCAGAAAAACAAGCAGCAAATGCAAAATCTAGGCCTTCTTGTTTGAGAACCACGAGATGTTTTGATTTTTATACCAAAAAAGAAAAAAGTTCCGGTTTGTATGGAATCTTTCATAAACATTTTAGGTGTGTCCCGGTACCGAGTAAACAGTCTGACTAAAAAATATTTAAAAAATGAAGATATAGGAGAAAAAAGAGGTGGTTTAGAGACAAGCTACATTTGGACCTAAAAGGCAAGGTGTAATGGAGTTTATCAACTCTCTGAAATGCTTGGAAAGTCATTATTGTAGAGAAAAAAAACCAGAGATTGTGTGCATCTTCAGATTTGAATACAAAAAAGCTTTGGAGGTGTGTGTTTCAAACCCAGAAAATCTGTCAGTAAAACAAAGTTTTTTACGGAATATATTTAATAATAAATATAATATAGGATTTGGTTCCCCAGATCAGATGTCTGGACTACCTGAATGAGCTTAGCAGAAAGAATCAAGCGAGATCAAAAGGATCGAAAGATCCATCACTTAAAAATGACTTGTTGATAGAAAAAAGAGTTAATAGACTAAAATACGACGCATTTTAAAAAAATCTACAAGACAAAGAAGATAAACTATTGATTCTCTCTTATGACTACCAAAAAATATCCCCCTACCAAAAGTGCCAAATCAGTCAACTTATTATAGCCGACAAATTTATGTCCTGAACTTCACAGTTGTGAGAGGTCACAGCAAGTCTAAGTTTGATGAATCGAATGTGACGTCATATTGCTGGACAGAGGACCAATTCATTAGAGATTCAGACACAATATCGTCTTGCATTTTCTATACACTTAACTCTATTGACTAGGAGAATTACGAAAAAGTGCGCATAGTTTCCAACGGATGCGCCGGAAAAAATAAAAAACTCCGCCATCATAGCCATGGTAAACTATTGGCTGGAGTCATTTGCTCTTGACCATATCAATGAAGTCGAAATAGTTTATCCTGTAACTGGACACAGTTTTCTTCCTCCTGACAGGGTCTTTGGTAATGTAGAAAAAGTTCTTAGGAAATTGGAAGTAATACAAAATCCAAAGGAAGTTTACAATATAATCTCAGAAGTTGCAACCGTCAAGATTGTCGGCAAAGACTGCAATATCCTCGTTTTCAAGAAATGTGTCAATAGCACATTCAAGTCAAACCAATCAATGGCATTTTAAAATTTCGAAATGTAAATGTAAAGATTTTACCCGGAACAAAAAAATCTCAAGAAACCATTTGATTACCCAGAAAAAAATACAGTGCGTGGAGAAATTCCTTACCTTAGCGACTGTGCAAGCTATAGCTCACTCTTTCTTGAAGGAAAAACTGCAAGAGACATTGTTCCACAGCCCATACTAGAAACAAACATTCTTAGCAACGCAAAAAAGAATGATGTGAAAAAGCTCTTAGTTAAACATTATGGAGAAAATTGGTATAATCTGGAAGATCTACAGATCTTTGTTGTGGTTTTAAACGGAGCTACAGCACCCGAAGCCGACATAGAAGAAAATTACTTATAATAATAAAAAATTTTATATTATTTATTTTGTATTCTATATTTATGTAGAAGGAATTAAAAAACTTTTGTGCCACGAGTTTTACCTATTTTCAATACCTTTAATACTTAGGTTTATGTAAATCTGCCTTTGTTTTGACAGTAATCTATCTATAAAAACTAATACTAATAAAGAGACTAAACTGTTGAACTAAACCACAATTAAATTTGAGTTCTTCAATCAACAAAAATTAATACTTGGTAATAAAACTTATTAATATTTTTGAGGATAAAAACTCTAATTCCAATTCGTTACAGGTAAAAACTCTCTAACTCCAGGTGTGTGTCAAAACTCTTTAACTCCAAATTTATTTTCTAATTTACAAGAACACAGTGTAAAATTTTATAATTTTATGTTATAAGAAAGTGTTTCAATGATTATTTTTTTATTTAAAAAAATCATTACTCTTATTCCAAACCATGGGTAACCATCCAAAACAGTTTTTTACGATTATTAAAAATTTCTTGATTGGAGTTAGTGAGTTTTGATTCCACACCCCTCTTATATTGAGTTATAAGTATCGATTTGTAACAGATGGCACCTTTCTCTCAATGAAATCCGGTGAGACAGTACTCAAAACCTGTCCTTATTTGAAATTCGAGGTATCGGTATCACCTACGGCACCTCTCTCACAGCAACTTCCTGTGATACATCGCCTAAAATTCTCTTTATATTAAATTAGAGCCTTTCTATAAAAAGGTATAGCTGATGTAACAATATGTTACATATAACGAGACGGGTGAATGGAAACAATGCGAATCAATTGTATTAATAAGGATAAGAAACATTCTTTTTAAAACATTTTTTTGTACGGTGAAAAAGACTAGTATATAATAAAAACTGAACCAACTATTAGCTTAAACTATTACACGAGAAATATTGTTTATAGAGTCAATGTTACTACTATATAAAAATAATTCGATTTTGCAAGCTAAAAAGTAATGACGTGCTGTAGTGTTATGACAAGTAATAAGAAGAGTAATTAAACCATAAGTTATACGATTCCACAAATTTATAGTACGTGTAATTAATATTGCATATGTGTAATGACACATTTTAAAGTATATAATAAATCTAATACAATAACGGTGTTTTAGTTTATTTTTGCTTACCTAATCAAATAGGTATGTACAGGCAAATTATTCCGTATATCGAGTTTAACGATGATTTATATATTTTACTTTGTAAAATAGGATTGATTATTTCGAAAACCTTTATAACGGATTTATGGTTAACTATTATGGTAAGGGAAAATTGTAGTGTAAACAGATTTTTATACAAAATGAGAATAGTGTCTTCAAGTTCAAACGTGTGACATAGTAACACATTTAAGCACAAGATATCTAAATACAATCATCAATAGATTTTAAATTTTACGTGAAATTTTATTTCTACACAGATATGCCATAGTTTGATGATTGTGTATATCCATCTATGGGGTTTACTTGAAGGCAATATTACTCATAGGAGCGGTATAAATTCTCTTTCTCTCTGCCTGGGAGTTGTAACTATTACTTTTATGCAGTTTGGCCCTATCTATGCAGTTAATCTCGGTAATTAAATAAGCTACACACTTAAAACTTTACAGGCAACTTCAGCAAAGTCTGTTGCGTGACAAATGTACCGCTATCTTGCGCTATGAAAATATCAGTTTAACTATAATAAGGATTTAGAGGTGTTTTTTTCGGAATGTAGGGAGAGTTGCCCTAAAATCACGTCAGTGACACAGAGGTTAGCTGGTGCCTTGTGTTCTTCTACGTAATATAGACCCCACGTAGGCTTACGTGGCTTCTCAAGTGTTTTCACATGTAATACACTTCACCAACCTCCTTGTTACTTTTTATTTTATGAAAAACATTTTTAATTTAGTACAGTTTCAATGCTAACATTCTTAAAAACGTAATTAACAATACATATACTTCTCTGTCTTAAAATCGATCATCATTGTTTTCACAATAATAGGACTTTGAATAAATTTTCCTCATAGTTATCTTTCCTCATTAAGACCTAAATCACACTAGTTGTATATTCCATAAAATTAGTCTGAGAAGTAAAATTTAAAGGTTGCAATAAAATTAAGTTAAACATATTTGGTATATTTAACTGATATTTGCGACAAACGTTTTAGAAGCTGCAATTAGTATAGTATAGTGTAATATATAGCAGTACATCAGTGGACGTACATACCGCAGGGGTTATTTGTGCTATAAGTGATTAATTTGTTTTAAAAGTAAACCATAATAGCTTTGCGTAGTCAAATACGACATAAATAGTTTAATTACATAAATATTCCCTCTTATATTTTAATGGTGTTTTCGGAAATTCCTGAATAAACTGCAAGGATAGAAGCGCCCCATAATATTGTATGTATTCCTCATTTTTTTCTGTTATTTGCTTTTAATTTATATTACATTTTTGCTATTATACTATCTATATAAAATAGTTTCAAATTCTGCTAGAAATATATTAGTAAACATTTGTTCAGTTAAAACACTTATATTACTTAAAAAAAGTTAATAGTTCTATTGTAAGTTTAAGAATTTATTCAAAGTAATAATTCGTTGACGTTTAGCAAAGCCTACGAATTGTGAAGATGGAAAAAATTCGATTGTATCTGTTTATTCTTTTGTCTTTCTATCCGTTTGCCTGCCGTAGAAACTATATCTGAAAAATAAACTGGCCTAATGGCTTTAAACTTTTGCATGATGTTTATCTTCATGCAAATTTTGCTATATTAATAAAATCAGAATATAATGTAAGAAATTAGCTTAAATTATTATGAGGGTAACCATACAGCTCTTCCTCCTTTAATTGAAAAAAATATTGAAAAAAGAGACGAAAGAAAGACATTTGTTTGTATGAAGAATGTATTGACAGTTTTGGTTTAAAACCTATTCAGTTCAGTAGCTATCAACGGATAGGCCTAAATATTCATTGAGGAACCGGAAGTATTTGGTATCAAAGTATCAAAGAATCAACGTATTGGTAAGAATAATTATAAATTTATTAAGTGTTTTAATATTTTTACAAGATTAGTATAATCCATCCCATTTGTAGCGTAACAATATTAGTTATATCCACTTACATTTACCCTCATATATAAAGCTCTTTCTAGTATATAGTAGGTTTTAACAGTAGTGAAATAAAAATATTTTATATATAAAATAATTAAAAAATGCTATTTTTATAATAAGGTAATAATGTGAATCTACTTTACTGAACAGTAGTTCCATAGAAAATAACACCAAGCTCACAGACAACTAGATATCCTCTTAGTGAAATCTAGTCATTCAAATGACTAAAATGACTTGTTTTGCAAGCTTGTTTATAAGGTATAAAGACACTATGTACTTCAAAAGAGGTATTGTTGTATACATCGTTTATGATTTGGATTTGGGGACTGTTTTTAGAAAAAATGAATGATTTATATTGAGATGTATTTTAAAATGTGTTGTAGTGTTGTGTTTTTTACAAAGCATATTTTAGTAACCCAAAGATATTTTTATACCTTGTGCAGAAACTCAAAACAGCAATTCTCTTTCAAATTCATTCTTTAATCAGACCAATATATAATTTTTATGGTTTATTTGGTCCCATAAAACCTTTTTTGGTAAATATTAAAATAGTAAACGACCTATGGTAAAACGAATTTGCATAGAAATGGTGAAAACAAATAAACATTTACTTTAATTTAGTAAACTCTATGGATACAATTACGTAAAATCTTAAGAGTTTTATTGTTTAGCATATTATTAAATATTGGAAAATATAAAGGAAGTATTATGAAAAATGTAACAATATAATGTGGTGAAAAGCATTGAAAAATTATATTTTACGGATCTGTTAAAGACGATTGCCACTTTAAGGATAGCCAATAGGTTAGATGTACACAATTATGTTGTTATAGATCCAAATATAATTCTTCCTAAAGAACATTAATTTGAATAGATGTTAATAAATGCCGTAAAATAAGTAAATTAAAATAGGTCTTACAGTTCCAAATGCATTAAATAAATATATTTTGCATTTTGTATAGATTTGATCGGAGTATTAGTGATTAGAGGGTTTATATCAAAGAAATAATAACTAATATGATTCACGATACGATCAGAATTGTATACGGCTGCCTGTGTGCTGTATCATCCAAATGAAAACTCTGAATACAAATCACAATATTTAACCTCCCATTTACATTGGCTTACTCGAAAGAAAATTAATGCATCAATAAATAAATTTATGTTTATTTATTTAACAATTACGAGTAATTTTAAATATATTTAGTAACTGTTTCTTTTATGTATTGACTAGAATGTTTATATATTTATTAGACAAAGACCGGAGCATTTCCTTTTGTCTAAATGCAGACTGTGATTTCTCAGTAATGAGTAATGAGATTGAGTAGTATTATGTAAATGTGTAAAACCTGTTGCAAACTGTATAGTAGCAAACCTGTATAGGGCAATATCACCGTACCTATAATACTGAATCGTATACTTGTTTGATTCTCCCGCCAAATAGAATAATAGTTATGATAGCAACAATAACAATCGTATTTGATTCTTTGAAAAATTCATCAAATTTATAGTATCATCATATAGGTACAATCATCTTATTTAAATTTAAAAAGTTCAAATTATAATAGAAATTATTTTTATGCTGTTATTAAAAAAATTAATTTAAGTTTGTTCAATGCAGTTGCATAAAATTATATATGAAAAATAGCTCTTCATATTATGCAATTAATTGTACTATAAGTTCAAAGACTAACAATGGAATTTGTTATATTTAAGTACGATCAAGTAAACACTGCACAACGTTTCAAATCTCTAAGACATTACTGTCAAGTATTATGTCACAAAAGGAAAGGAGACACACAGTTCTGCTCTTTGTGTTGGTGATCTCCAAATCAATTGGATTCTGCTTTGACCCAAGAAGAACCTATATAACAAGTTTCAAGTATCTTTCTATGATCTTTCTATCAAGAATTATTGCATAAATAGACGGACTACTGGACAGAAAACAAGATTATCAAGTCCCTAATTAACAAATAAAAATTGAATAAGGTAACACGGAAAATGTTTTAAAATGTCAGATGTATGTAATGATTGGGAATATTAATAGATTAAGTAATAAAAAAAAATTTGTTTAAATGAAAATTTTTACAAAATGCCTAAATGATGGACCCTTCTTAGACATGCTCTAACTGTTATATTTTAGTAGTTTACTGTATTTACCAAGTTAAATTTTTTGTTTTGCTGTGCTTCATCTTAATCTGTGCCACTACCTTCTAGTTAATAAACAATAAAAACTATTAAAAATTTGAAATTGACGTTAATATTTTATGGTAATAAATAATTTTTTTTAACAAAAAATAATTTAACACAGTTAGTAATGGTTACAAATAGGTCATATTTATGAAATATTATTTACTCGTATGTGTGTATGTAAATACCAAATACTATTGATAATAAATTTCTACTAAAAAATAAAAAAATGCATATAAAATTCCAACTTTATTCTCCTATACAGAAATGGAAAGTTAAATATAAATAACGTTTAAATTATCTGAACAAATAATAATAACATTCAAATTGTTTTATATGGTAACTTTTTATGTTTGAAAATATTAATTCCAGTAGAAATTGTATTTATATGATATAATTATTTCACTGATGTATTATCATATATAGGCTGTTAATACTAAACTGGAGTAGCATTGTGCGTTTATCAAGACCGGAACTGAAATATCTCTATTTCCGGTCAAGTAGTATCATGTTGATACAGTCATTTCCTTTCTGAATACAAATCTCAGACGTTATTATTGTACTCAGATATATATATATATATATATATATATATATATATATATATATATATATATATATTTTTTTGATATTTTTTACTTAGTTGCATATATATATACAACTAAGCCTGTTAGACCTTTCTTTATAAACAATCCGCTGTAAAGCTAGTATAAACTGTAAACTATATTTACAACAAGACGGTTTTAATCTAATATTTTGAATCATTTTATACAAAAATACTGTACTTTACAGCTGTGGAGTATAAAGTGATGATGATGTTTAATTTTTATAAATTTGATACATAATTTATAACCTGTAAAACGGTAACATAACACTAATTCCAATTGAAATACGTGTTTATCGTTCGCTTCAAGAAGAAATTATAAATTTGCAATTTATCTTTATATACTTAGACTAACTTAAAGTAGCCCTAATATTAATTCATTCCCATCAAAATTTTATTCCTCCTGTAGTTTAAACAATTATGGTAAAAATAGTCCTCTCTACATTAAATTTGCTTATTTTAATATTTCTAAGGGATTATTTCAAAGCTATCAACATTTTTAGTGATTATACTACAAGTTATTATTACAGGAAATGGTTTAATAACATTTGGAGTAATTTTTCGACCAATAATGAAGCTTTATTAATTTTGTTATTGACATAAATCTTCATCATGAAAGCCTTATGTAAATTCAAACAATGTGTTTTCATATGAAGCGAAAATTAAGATAGTAATATTATAGAAAGCCTAACTAACAAAATAAACAACGTTTCAACCTGTCTAATCAGATGTAATATTTGTTACTTAAGAATGTTAGAATTCAGATATATATATATTTCATAATATATGTATATATATATATATATATATATATATATATATATATATATCATAATATATGTATATATATATATATATACGTATGTATATAAAACAATCCATATATAATGATATGTAAACGCTGTGAAGATGGATGTAAATTTAAAGAATATCACAGTTTCAATTATAGCCATACGAGTGCACGTATCGTAGTAATAATTTTTAATTAATTTAATGTTAGTTCTGGTTCTATATTTAGGTTTTTACGATAAAATACTACTTTTAAATTAAGAAGTGAAGACTGATATGGTATTTATAAAAATAATATTATTAAAAATTGTCACATATGTAAAAACTTATAGTTATACAAAAATAAAAGTTATACGATAGTTAATTATTGTTTATGACGTGTGCACTAGACGTGATATTGGGTAAAAAACTATACAGGCCAACTTGTGATCATAATATTATTAGAAGACAAAGTAATTATTATTATTATTTGTAATTAATTAAAAAAAAAAAATTAACAAGGTATTTGTTTTGTTAAAACTATATTTAATCTATTACTGGAGAACGTGAATCAACAAACCTAATAAAATATTCTGTACTTTAAATTGCATTACACTATAGTAAAGAGAAAGTCATTACTGATAGATACATTGCCGTTACAGTGTGTTGCCGCAGGCACAGGTAACCTACTGCAGTATTTACAGCTAGTCGCCCGTCCGCTGTACTGCACTTGCATACACAACTAGTCCGGTGTGGGAGTCTGCCGCACCCGGCCCGCAGCAGGTCATTTGGTCCAGAGCTAGAGCATGCATATTACAGCTAGTCGCCCGTCCGCTGTACTGCACTTGCATACACAACTAGTCCGGTGTGGAAGTTTGCCGCATCCAGCCAGCAGCGGGTCATTTGGTCGAGAGCTGGAACATGTATATTACAGCTAGTCGCCCGTCCGCTATACTGTACTTACATACACAATTAGTCCAGTGTGGGAGTTTGCAGCATCCAGCCCGCAGCGGGTCATTTGGTCCGAGAGCTGGAACATGTATATTATAGCTAGTCGCCCGTCCGCTGTACTGCACTTGCATACACAACTAGTCCGGTGTGAGAGTCTGCCGCACCCGGCCCGCAGCAGGTCATTTGGTCCAGAGCTGGAGCATGTATATTACAGCTAGTCGCCCGTCCGCTGTACTGCACTTGCATACACAACTAGTCCGGTGTGGGGAGTCTGCCGCATCCAGCCCGCAGCGGGTCATTTGGCCGAGAGCTGGAACATGTATATTACAGCTAGTCGCCCGTCCGCTATACTGTAATTACATACACAATTAGACCAGTGTGGGAGTTTGCCGCATCCAGCCCGCAGCGGGTCATTTGGCCGAGAGCTGGAACATGTATATTACAGCTTGTCGCCCGTCCGCTATACTGTTATTACATACACAATTAGTCCAGTGTGGGAGTTTGCCGCATCCAGCCCGCAGCGGATCATTTGGCCGAGAGCTGGAACATGTATATTACAGCTAGTCGCCCGTCCGCTATACTGTAATTACATACACAATTAGTCCAGTGTGGGAGTTTGCAGCATCCAGCCCGCAGCGGGTCATTTGGCCGAGAGCTGGAACATGTATATTATAGCTAGTCGCCCGTCCGCTGTACTGCACTTGCATACACAACTAGTTCGGTGTAGGAGAGTCTGCCGCACCCGGCCCGCAGCAGGTCATTTGGTCCAGAGCTAGAGCATGTATATTACAGCTAGTCGCCCGTCCGCTATACTGCACTTGCATACACAACTAGTCCGGTGTGGGAAGTCTGCCGCATCCAGCCCGCAGCGGGTCATTTGGCCGAGAGCTGGAACATGTATATTACAGCTAGTCGCCCGTCCGCTATACTGTAATTACATACACAATTAGACCAGTGTGGGAGTTTGCCGCATCCAGCCCGCAGCGGGTCATTTGGCCGAGAGCTGGAACATGTATATTACAGCTAGTCGCCCGTCCGCTATACTGTTACTTACATACACAATTAGTTCCAGTGTGGGAGTTTGCCGCATCCAGCCCGCAGCGGATCATTTGGTCCGAGAGCTGGAACATGTATATTACAGCTAGTCGCCCGTCCGCTATACTGTAATTGCATACACAATTAGTCCGGTGTAGGAGTTTGCCGCACCCGGCCCGCAGCGGGGTCATTTGGCCGAGAGCTGGAACATGTATATTATAGCTAGTCGCCCGTCCGCTGTACTGCACTTGCATACACAACTAGTCCGGTGTGGGAGTCTGCCGCATCCAGCCCGCAGCGGGTCATTTGGCCGAGAGCTGGAACATGTATATTACAGCTAGTCGCCCGTCCGCTATACTGTTATTACATACACAATTAGTCCAGTGTGGGAGTTTGCCGCATCCAGCCCGCAGCGGATCATTTGGCCGAGAGCTGGAACATGTATATTACAGCTTAGTCGCCCGTCCGCTATACTGTAATTACATACACAATTAGTCCAGTGTGGGAGTTTGCCGCATCCAGCCCGCAGCGGATCATTTGGCCGAGAGCTGGAACATGTATATTACAGCTAGTCGCCCGTCCGCTATACTGTAATTACATACACAATTAGTCCAGTGTGGGAGTTTGCAGCATCCAGCCCGCAGCGGGTCATTTGGCCGAGAGCTGGAACATGTATATTATAGCTAGTCGCCCGTCCGCTGTACTGCACTTGCATACACAACTAGTCCGGTGTGTAGAGTCTGCCGCACCCGGCCCGCAGCAGGTCATTTGGTCCAGAGCTAGAGCATGCATATTACAGCTAGTCGCCCGTCCGCTGTACTGCACTTGCATACACAACTAGTCCGGTGTAGGGAGTCTGCCGCATCCGGCCCGCAGCGGGTCATTTGGCCGAGAGCTGGAGCATGTATATTACAGCTAGTCGCCCGTCCGCTATACTGTAATTACATACACAATTAGACCAGTGTGGGAGTTTGCCGCATCCAGCCCGCAGCGTGTCATTTGGCCGAGAGCTGGAACATGTATATTACAGCTTGTCGCCCGTCCGCTATACTGTTATTACATACACAATTAGTCCAGTGTGGGAGTTTGCCGCATCCAGCCCGCAGCGGATCATTTGGCCGAGAGCTGGAACATGTATATTACAGCTAGTCGCCCGTCCGCTATACTGTAATTACATACACAATTAGTCCAGTGTGGGAGTTTGCAGCATCCAGCCCGCAGCGGGTCATTTGGCCGAGAGCTGGAACATGTATATTATAGCTAGTCGCCCGTCCGCTGTACTGCACTTGCATACACAACTAGTCCGGTGTGAGAGTCTGCCGCACCCCGCCCGCAGCGGGTCATTTGGTCCAGAGCTAGAGCATGCATATTACAGCTAGTCGCCCGTCCGCTATACTGTACTTGCATACACAACTAGTCCGGTGTAGGGAGTCTGCCGCATCCAGCCCGCAGCGGGTCATTTGGCCGAGAGCTGGAACATGTATATTACAGCTAGTCGCCCGTCCGCTATACTGTAATTACATACACAATTAGTAGACCAGTGTGGGAAGTTTGCCGCATCCAGCCCGCAGCGGGTCATTTGGCCGAGAGCTGGAACATGTATATTACAGCTAGTCGCCCGTCCGCTGTACTGTTATTGCATACACAATTAGTTCCGGTGTGGGAGTTTGCCGCATCCAGCCCGCAGCGGATCATTTGGTCCGAGAGCTGGAACATGTATATTACAGCTAGTCGCCCGTCCGCTGTACTGTACTTGCATACACAACTAGTCCAGTGTGGGAGTTTGCCGCATCCAGCCCGCAGCGGGTCATTTGGCCGTGAGCTGGAACATGTATATTACAGCTAGTCGCCCGTCCGCTATACTGTACTTGCATACACAACTAGTCCATTGTGGGAGTTTGCCGCATCCAGCCCGCAGCGGGTCATTTGGCCGAGAGCTGGAACATGTATATTACAGCTAGTCGCCCGTCCGCTATACTGTACTTGCATACACAATTAGTCCAGTCTGGCATGTATATTTACTGTACTGTACTTGCATACACAACTAGTCCTGGGATTTTGCCGCATCCAGCCCGCAGCGGGTCATTTGGCCGAGAGCTGGAACATGTATATTACAGCTAGTCGCCCGTCTGCTGTACTGTACTTGCATACACAACTAATTCGGTGTAGGAAGTCTGCTGCACCCGGCCCGCAATGGGTCATTTGGTCCAGAGCTAGAACATTTATATTACAGCTAGTCGTTCGTCTGCTGTACTGTACTTGCATACACAACTAGTTCGGTGTAGGGAGTCTGCCGCATTCAGCCCGCAGCGGGTCATTTGGGCGAGAGCTAGAACATGTATATTGCAGCTAGTCGCCCGTCCGCTATACTGTACTTGCATACACAACTAGTTCGGTGTAGGAAGTCTGCTGCACCCGGCCCACAGCGTGTCATTTGGTCCAGAGCTAGAGCATGTATATTACAGCTAGTCGTTCGTCCGCTATACTGTACTTGCATACACAACTAGTCCAGTGTGAGAGTTTGCCGCATCCAGCCCGCAGCGTGTCATTTGGCCGAGAGCTGGAACATGTATATTACAGCTAGTCGCCCGTCCGCTGTACTGTGATTGCATACACAACTAGTTCGGCGTAGGGAGTCTGCCGCACCCGGCCCGCAGCGGGTCATTTAGACCAGAGCTAGAGCATGTATATTACAGCTAGCCGCCAGTTAGCTGATACCATACTTGAATACAAAAGTCTCGTGAAGGGAATCTGCAACAGGTCATTTTACCCAGAGGTAGCGCAAATATATTACAGCTAACCGCCAGTCAGCTGATACCGTACTAGTATACACAACATATCTGGTGCAGGGACTTTGTCGTGATGGGCGCGCAATGGGTTATTTAGCCGGGACCTAGCGCATGATAATTACAGCAATGCGCTGTGATGTTTTTGTGCAACTGAATTGTCAGCTTTGTAACTGATAAAAATGAACATTTTTACATCTTTGGTTTTGGATTTTTAATCTATTTGGAGATAGGAGAAAAACGTCTATAACAATTTTACTTGTGTTAAACCTACCACTTTCCTTCCGAATATTATCAGTAACGAACGTAACTGAAATAGTTGTGGTTAAAAGTAATAAACAATCAAATGTTAATAAAAGATCTGTAAAAATATAATGATCTAAATTTAATAAACCGAAAAAGTTTAATGTACATACAAAAAGTATATTTTTAAATAATGTCTACAACCTGAACGATGCATTTTTGAAATGCTATAGATCGTTATATAATAAATTATTGTATTCTCCTTTCAAAATATAATACTTTAAGCATCGAGAAGAAATTGGTTTTTTCTTATTTTTATAATTTTACTTAGAAAAATCTAGTGTAAAGTATGTTTTTTGTCGTGTTCGTTCTTTCCTTTTGACAACATTGTAAACATTTTGCATGTTCCATAAATCTCTTTACAAGTTCTTTCTTGTTTGGTAAATGTAAGTAATATCACAGTTTAAAATTAATTCGAGAAATAAAGTTATTTATTTCCTCATTTAGTTTATACTTTAGATTCCCTAAAAATGTTCTAGTGTAATTTTGGAATTTGTTATACATAGAAAATTGGGATTTTTTAAAACTTATTCGAGTTAAATATTATTGTTGCTTTTGAACCTCTTACTACTCATATGTCCTGGTATTAAAATTTAATCTACTTCAAATTAAAAGTCACGTATTTTTATTTAAATATTACTTTAACCAAAGTTATTTACGTTATGTTTTTCCGGGTAATGTTTTCAATGAAATGAAAGCCTACACAGAATTAAAATTGAATAAATATTGGGGTGTTTCCATTTTTTAAATCAATTTTAACGTCGTTTTCCAGGCATTCATCATGTAATGTAACAGTGTTATATCGATTAAAAGTCCATTAATCCAAGTATTTAAAGTTCTTTTATCAGAATACTCTGATTATCGTAAATGTTCTATCAATGTAGTAATGATTAATTTCTTAAATATAATCATATTTTACCACGATTGAGTAGGTATGGTAGCGCAGAACTTGTATTAAAGTAAAGTAACGTGTAAATTTTGATAAGACAGGGTGACCCTATTGAAGTCGTGTATGACTCCAGCTAGGAAAAATCATTTCTGCGGGAATGATTGCATCAAGTTGCAATAAATATAAGATAATATAAGTCTTTAAACTTTTCTATAATCACTAATTTCGATCTCCAAACAAATCTTTACTGACAATTAACATCGTTCTAGAGACAAATTTGTTTACCAATTTATATAAAATCTAGGTTGCATCATTATACAAGGCTGATTAATTCTCGCCTATAAGGTTATAATTATTTCGAAAGTTTTATATTACGTCAAAAAGTTTTATATTATTTGAGCAATATAGAAACTGTCAGTTTAACATTTACATGACTGATGTTATTAATTAGTTTTATCGTATATAATTGTAATACAACGTATCTCTAGTAAGAAGTAATGAATGAACAGAATTTACATTTTGTAACAGAATATAGTTATTTGATTTTTTAAAGCTCCCAGCTACGGCAAATCTGTAATACTCCCTAATTTTCCTAAGGTTTGTGTATTCCAATTTTAAAATGTAGGGTCATGGCTCTATTTTTATTCTTATTAGGGAAAATTTATTTTTGGTGCCAAATCTAAACTTTTTACACGAAGGAAAGGTAAAAATGTAGTATTCGTGATTTTCTAAGCTTGCAGTTTACATCTAAAAGTGGGAAAAATTTAGGTATATATAACATCTAAAAGTGGGAAAAATGGAGGTATATATCAGTACACAGAATCAATAAAATATCTGATAATAAATAAACGGTAGACTACGCCACTTAGGTTTGGTTTAGGAATCAATGGATATGTATAATAAAACAGGCAGTTTATCTAATTTTCATCTAATTTCTGTGTATTAAAGTCTTAATATGCACATAATTTATGTATTGTAACTAATCCGACGCCATTGTCTTTATTATAACGCATAATTATAAGGTACATTTTACATCTTGTGTTTTTTGGCAATATGAAAAATCCACTTTTTATAGGAAAGTAATTATGAATTTCGTAAGATTATCAGGTGATGTGTTGCATTACTAATAAGTGAATTATCATTAATGTTGCATTTAGATATTTCAAGTTAAACCTATGTAAATGACTGTTTAATAGACTTAATTGAGGCAAAAGTATGAATTTCAGTAGGCTACATGATATAAAATTCAGGGTTGTATGAATTGTTTAAATAAAAATAACTTGACTAAATCAGCTATATAGGAAATAGCTAGTGGGATTCATGGTAATTAAACATATTTTGGTAAAATTGTGTTAAACTTGATCAAAATCCAGTTATTTATTATGGATGTGTATTTCTATGCGTTAATTTAACGGAGAGGCTGGTAGTTTAGAGAGGAGAGTATTCAATCAACGTCAGAGGTTACATTGAAACACTCCACTCTAACAGCTTTCTTTACCTTTGCGGTTCATAATAAATTAATTAAAGTAAGCTTTTAATGCGTTTTTACAGATATAAATTGTAAATGGAATTTGATTATTATCATTATTATAAACAAGGAAATAAATGTATAAGAATTATTATATCATTTCTTTCGTACAGAGTTTTAGTTTATTTTTTATAATTATAGTAGGGATTACAATATGCTCTGACTTAAGTGATTTTTCAGGTACAAATTAAAATACTACGATTTCATGAAATAAAGTTTAATAATATTATTCAGATAGTCGTCCATGCGTAGTGTACTTCTTAGTTTTATAGTTATATTGTTTAAATATCTTATGCAATAGTTATAACTTTTTTTAAACAACCAATATCAACAGCTCTACATTTATAAAAATTACCATAAACCGAATATATGTTTGCATGTTTGTATGGGCTTAAGCCAAATAATGCCAGTTTGAGAACACGATAACTGCCGCAATTAAATAAATATCCAAAATAAACTTGGTCGAAAGGCAGTACTTACACCAAATTTTAATGAGTTTAACATAAACAAGCATTAAAAAAATGGCAATAATTCGCATTTCAGTAAACATTTTAACTTCACTATTTTCTGATAGTGACAGAAAATGATAATGTTTAAATATAGTAAATAATTATATACTTTTATTCCAGTAGTTTTCCTATACAACTCAGTGTTGCAGGATAGAAGACATTCAAATTTTGGAAACGGGATGTTTTATCAACAGAATATGTTTTATATATATATATATAACAGCTACTGTACTTATTGTGCTCATAATATTATTTCCACAATTTTGTTCACAAATTAAACATAATATACATACACCCGCTCTTAAAAACGTCAAACTAAAACTTGTGCAGAGGCAACATTTGTGTACTGCTTGGATGGGTTTGTTAGACTGTCCTACTAAATAAACATTTCAAGATGGCAGTTTAGCTTTAAATGATGTTTTTCGGAGTATAGTAAACGTTTTCCCTGCTGTAATCGTACTTGCATTGTAATATTCAGCATTAGTACTTTGTCTAAGATTTACCACATTTAAAGAACTTCGAAACTACGCATTCCAGATATTACTTGAAACAACTTTTTCCTTTGGAAGTTGGAAACAAACTTTCCCCACTTCTCCACAACAAACACGGGAAGGAAGCGACAGTAACAATAAGTCCGTGTTTCCTCAGTAGATAACCTTATGTTTGTTCACTTTGTTTTGCACTTCAATTCTCTCTCGAGTGATAGTTTTCGTTATAGCTCAGATAATAAAATAAATGAAATAATATCAAACAAGAATGATATATTCTGCTTTGTGCACTTTGGTCTTTTGAGTTGTGCAACCACTTAAATTTAAATTAATTTAAGTACGAAAGTTTAATTTCATTAAAACAATTTAAAACTTCGATAGTATTATTGGAACGTTGAAAAAACTTGCTGTTTATTAAGGCTTATGTCTATAATAAGGTGGAGTTGTAGTTTACTCTTAAACTATATATCCAACAAAAAGATTATTCATAAATCTTCAGTTGTCATTTTGTATGTATTGGTTGTAACCGATTGCATGTCTAGAGATAGTCAACGACATCACAATACTCTTCCAAAAAATGACTCGTCCCACAGAGCTTTATATTGATTTTAAGCAATCCTTACAGATTACTTACTATAATTTTAAAAAGAACTTATATAATCGATAAAAACTCTATCTTGATATTTAGAACTCCATTTATTAGGAAACAAGTTTAAAATAAACTACTAAATATGATTAAAAAGTATACGAGTTACTCTAATGAATCGTATCTATCTCTTTTTTAATGGGAGATTATTTTCGTGGAATGTAATGTGTCAAGATTCCCAAGAACGATAAACATATCGTCTGCGAAACGATATATATTTCTGAGCGAGAGCGCACACTAGTTTAGTTTTGTAATTTTTTACTTTTTGATCTTGTGCTTGTGAGCATATAATAATTTGTTAATTAAAAATAAAAAAAAATTATTTTATATTTTTAGCTTCGAATCACACACACAGAATTTAAAAGTACATAGCTAGCCCAACCTTTTCGTTACAACCTGTATAATAAATAATGTACACATAACATACTTAAGTTATTTAATTTTTGTCAGTGGTTAGATGTATAATAATATTTCAACTCTCTTATACTAATCTTTTTTATATTAATATGTCTAATTGTCTAAGCTTTAGTGAAACCTCTCAAATTGAGAGGCAAGAAAATTACATTTCAGTTTGTCTGACTACTCGAACAATATCTCGAGAACCAACTGACTTATAGACATAAAATTGTGCTTGAAGCTTCAATTTTATAAGAGAAAGACTGGTTTTAATGATACTAAATATCACTCCATGAGATTTTTAAGAGCGTTGATGAATATTTTTCCAAAGAAATATTAGAATAAATGAAGCTGTAAGCAAACTTAATACATCAATTAGAGTTTGAAACACAGATACACATTAACATATTTATACTATTTATACCAACAAATACAATTATATATAGTCATTTTGTATGCAGTCTTTTAAAAATCTCGTATAAAACCCTGATAAATCTTTATAAAATACGAGTTTAATCTGAATGTTTTCTTATAAGGACAGATTGCATGTATACAACGTTTCCATGAAACTGCACATTTATATAAGAATTATTTTTATGGTGCGTCTTTTTCTTTTGAAGTTAGTTCAATATGAATGTTGAGTTTAGCTATAGTTTACCTTCCTCTTGGTGAACTCTTTCCACTATAGCCATTATATGTGTAGATAACAAGGTTACTGATCTGTTCTTTTTGATTGTGTCAAAAAGATATGATTGTGTAAAATATAGTAGTACAGTCAATTGTGCAACAGATGAAACAATTCTAATAAATCTTTACGTAGATCACGCTATATTTTAAGTCTGGCCTTCCCTGATATAGAAGCGAGTTCACTTTTAGCTTCTTTATAGACTGTTTTTACGATCCCAGCAGGCGAACTAGATACCAGATTCTGGAATCAAGCCTGTAACAGCGTCCGAGTTCAGACGCTGCACTGAAGGAAAGAGCCAAATTCAACATTCTCAATACATTACGGTTAGAGAGTGTAAAACGTTTGTTACCAAAGAGGTCTGTAATCATGCAATTTAAAAGTCAATTATCTTTATGTCTTTGAAATAATTTCTAAGCTGGAACTACCAAAGTAAAATGCAAAACAGATTAAAATATAAAAAACGGATTGAATACTGATAATTAACTTATTTACTTTGTCCTTCGTATTTCAATAGTATAAACCATTATTATATAATAAGTATATTGTTTTTAATGGAACACCAAAAAATCTTTCCAATACGTAGTGATTGCCATACTGTATTTGTTCCTGAGGTTTTTTTAATGATTGTTTCAATAATCAGATGAGATCAAAGCTTTAATATTTTTCAAAACCTCCTCCCACATACAGTTTAAGTAGTTGAAGCAGTGTAAAGTTTGCTAGTAAAATGGTTATAGACTAGTATTTATCATGTTTAATTATAAATGTTGATTTAACGACATATTGTAACTAATATTACTAATAAGGTAAGTTTAATAAAACAATCCATTTGTATATAACGTGAGAGTGCTTGGTAAATACTACAATACTGACAGCTTTCACAAACTTGCATTTTATGACTTTATTAAACCACAGTTTTTATCTGCACTGCCAAAGCAGCTTTAGGACAAGCAAATGATTTTAACTATAGCAAATGTGTAATAATAAGAGTTTATAGTGATGAATATTACAGACTTACTAGAAAATCCTTCCTATAGACAGTACGGTTTGTTGTAAGTTTTGCTAGAGTGAGCATTATACACAAATCACTTAGTAAAGGGTGGTCCAACCAAAATGCACGAGGTAATTGTAAATAAAACAAAGAGTTTTCAGAGAATTATCTTCATATATTTTATTATGATATAACAATCTATGACAATTATGTGTGAAACAAAATATCGGCCAAATGTTCGCCCCGGCTTCGATGGCATACCTCTATCCGATGCTCCATATTTTGAATGACTCTGAGACATAATTGAGGCTCAATGTCGTTAATATGCCGAATTATCTCATCCTTTAGCTTCTACCTTTAGTTAGTTCCATTTTATATAATGCAACATTTCACAACCTTGTTAGCCAATACACCTTAGTATAATTTTTTATCCAATGTTCCGGAACTAAATTATCGACGGACTAACTACCTAATTGGCACGCGTATGAATATTTTATTGTAACCCCTTAGCAGCCCAACTACGTGACCGATTGCACCTCGCGAGCTATGCCCGTAAGTAAAATTTATATTTCCGTATTATTAAATTAGCCCTTTGATGCCAAACATATAAAAATGAATGTAACGTAAAGTAAAGTTGTAAATAGTAGAGTAACGTACCCTTGAAGATCTTTTATTTGCTTGATTGAAATGGATACAAGTTGTGGCGTCGACCTTGTGACGAGCACGTTGTCGTGATAAAATTTTTGTCTCATTAAATGGCTAATACCGTCGCGAATTTGTTTTAGGCTATCATTTGAGTAGATGGCTACCACTTTTATAACTTCTACTCCTCTTCTAGTAATTACCGACTAGAAATAACCCTTCTTAGACTACAGCTTCAATGTCTCGTGCCAAGACGCCGACGCCCGGGTTGTGAGTCTACATATTGCGAAGGGAAGGAAAATCTTAAAGTTTTATGAAGTAAAATATCGTAGGCATAATTCTATAGAACATTAGATATTTTAGGCCCACCTATCAGATATACATTTTTAGTTCTTGTAACCTAATTGGCAACAACGTGGCAAGGCATACATTTAATTTACCAACTAAAAGTGGTGCTTGTAAGTTTCATTAATTAAATTGAACTTATAAGTAAACTTAGCAATTCGAGTATTTATTACTACGACCTCAGAAGTCACCACCCCCATGTGTTATCGTCATTCGGTACAAGCTCTTGAATTAATCTTGGCTTATTGACGTACACTTTTTCTTTTAAATATCCCCAAAGAAAGAAGTCCAATGGTGTCAAATCTCATGATTGTGGCGGCAAATTAACATTGCAACGACGTGAGATAACACAGCCATTGAATTTCTCTCGCAAAAGAGCTACCGTTTCGTTGGATGTGTAGCAAGTGGCACCATCCTGTCGGTACCACATATCGTCCAGGACCCTATCCTCATTTTCTGGCCACAAGAAGTCCGTTATCATCTCACGATAGCGAACACCATTCAAGGTAATTGCTTGGCCGACCTCATTTTCGAAGAAGTACGGTCTTCTTGGTTACCGACGCCGCCAGCCCATAAACCGCACCAAACAGTCACTCTTTCTGGATAAATCGGCTTTTCAACAATTACTCGTGGATTCTAATTTGCCCAAATGCGGCAGTTCTGCTTGTTTACGAATCCACTGAGGTGAAAGTTTGCCACGTCGCTGAAGATAATTTTTTTTTTAATCACCATTGACTTCTATCTGTTCAACCAACCATTCGGCATATTGACGACGCTTGAAATGGTCAGTAGGCTTCAGATTGAACCTTGTAAGAGTGTAAATTCAAATCTTTATGCAATATTCGCATCAGTGATGTTCGTGAGATGTTCAATTGTTGCGCACGACGACGAGTCGAGGTTGACGGCTCTTCTGCCACACTATCGCAAACAACACCAATGTGCGAGCACGCACAGGTGTTTTCACATTTCCCACAGATCCGGTTTGCTGAAATTTGCGCACAATTCTCCCGATTGTGGACACGTTTGGTCGATTATGGTGACCAAAATAATCACGAAGTGCACGAAATGTATTTTGATTTGAAAGTCCATTTTCGTAAAATGCTTCAACAATCTTAACGCGCTGCTAAATGGGATACCTCTCCATGGTTGAATTTGTCGACAACTGAAACAAACAAAAATGTCTAATTAAGTTGGACAAAATACCTGACGTTAAGGTGTGGCTAACAATTATCATCGTGCATTATGGATGGACCACCCATTAAATGACACTTAAAATTGACAATGTAACACATTACTTTCTCTGTTTGCACAGAACTTTAATTATTGTTTTTATTTCCGTACCTTAAAAAGAAATAGTAGTAAAAAAAGTTACAAAATATCAAATGTAATTAAAATAATATTAAACTGCGTATTTTTGGGTTCATTTTGTGATAAATATTCATAACACTAATACAATCAAATACAGAATAAAAATCAAGTACAATGGACATTTGTAGCCATTGTTTTTATGATAATGTAATATTAATTAATTAAAATATAAAACAAACAACTCAAACCATAGGGCAAGTTAACTATAAAAATGTGTAACTCGTCAACTCAATTTCATGTGACATCAAACCTTTTTATTGTATTCACATATTTTCTTCAAACATTTAATTTTATATTTGTTTTTTGTACATTCCTAAAATTTGTTATAAAAAAATATATCTTTGTTATGAAAATGCTTGTTTATGAATATTAAATTACACTGAAGAGATTTATGCGATGAAAGGGGAAACGTTGCCAGGATGAAAATTGTTTTTATAATATATAACACGGAACACTTCAGTGTATGATCCTGAATATTTACAGCCTCATTAGCAATTTTAATTCCCAGCAAGTGTTGAGTTACGGCCGCGCTGAACGCACATTCATCATCGCCTGAAATAGATACGAAGAATGTGAGCTTGGTATAAAGTATTGCCTTTACTTTTCAAAAAAAACTAAGGTTTGTAGACTCTAAGAAAAGAATCGTTTAGCATTAATGTGTATTTTCTCTCTGAGAATTATACAAGGAGTTAGTTAGTTCCATTAGATATGTATATAATTGCAGCTAATCGTATTCATTGGTTATTGTGTTTCAATCCTACTAATTAAAAGAAGGTGGAATGCATAAATTAAATTTAGTGTGAAAAAAAATCAGACTTAGAGTAGGTGGTGGGATATAGGGGAACAAATTTCATCCGTGTCAAAAGCTACATTAAAATAATAAATATTCTAGCCTTATTGTATTTTTTGTTTGAAGATAAATCAACTAAAATGGAAATTATATAATATAAATACTTATAATTACTCTACCCACCAATTAAGTGTTTAAAAAGTAATGGAAAAAGGATGTCTGATACGGAATTAGAAAAGGAGGTCACAAATATTATATAATGTTGTTCGAACTTGAGATGTTCAAGGATTTCTTACAATTTACATTATTTTATGTTCTGTAGAAATGTCCCTAATATTTTTAAAACATAAAGTGGAAAACTAAAAAATTAAAAATATGTACTTTAGTTATTTGTGTTTGTTACGTTATAAATTGTAAATGTTATAATATATTTACGTGTTTTCTGAAAACTATGCTTTCAATTTCTTATTAAATATTATGATTCTTTTATTTAATCTATATCCTAAATAAGGTATAATGAATAAGGACTTGTAACAAAAATGAAAATAACAGAAGGTTTCTATGTATATATCACTTCTATAATTTGATTAAACAAAGTGAATAAATATTAATAACTGTTAAACCTTTTCTGTCTACCATTGAGAATTTTAGTGTCTGACCAGACAAGGAAGGGTTTAAGGCATTTTATTTCAAATTAAAGAGCCAAAAAAGATATGTGGGTAATTTTGGTTTTAAATCATTGGGATAAAACTAATAATTCATTATAATAGTTTTAGATGAGAATATTTGCTGGTATGAACAAGTGTCGATCTTGTAAGAGATAATAAATCATATAGTGTTTCCCTTCATGTATATAAAATCGTAATACAGTTTTCATAAATTTCTGTAAGTAAATATGACGTTGGTTGTTGCACCCTGTTATCATTAAAACACTCTTTAAAAAGTGTATGATTAATCTAGTAAAGTTGTTTGAAATGATACATATGTATCTTATATTCAGAAAATCTGTATTGTATGTAGAGATTACAGAATAATACAGTTCAACAAATGAGCAATGAATTATTTCAATTCTCATCAAACTTAACAAATCCACTGACCCTGTATCCACAATGTTTTTAACAATTTAAAACTCTGAAATGTGAATCTCATACACTCTAGTGAAGAGGGTTTACGGGGACTACATAACACAAATATTACTATTGTCACATTTACCAGTTCAATGTTAATTAATCTATAACAATTGAATATACCGATTGATTACTTTGATGTTGGATAATCCTACGCTGTCCATTCTTATGGTCATTACATTATAAACAATTTGTTATATAACCTTTAAGCGTTAAAATACTATTGTGTACAACTTTTAGACTTAGTTAATTGTTTTATTTAGGTATAAAGCATATTAATATTTAGGATATTAAAATTCGATGGCTAATTGTTTTAACTCAGTTTCAATTAATACTTCAATTTAAACAATATATTACACGAGATATACGAATAAGGATTTATAAACAAAAGAAAATTAAGTAATCTTTCTTATGTGTATTACTTACTTAACTAGGTAATTAAATAATCAAATTGAATACATAGTAATGACTACATAAGTTTATTCTGATAACTTCACTACGTGACCAGACAAGGAAGTATATATTACAGTTTTCGTTTTAAACTAAACAGCTTTAATAAATTTCTATAGGTATTCGTTTTTAATTATTGTAAGCAAACCATTTGTGTTTTTACTGTCGTAGATAAAACATTTTTTTAATATGAAAAGCTGCCGATATTTAGAACAATAATTGTGAAGTGATTTACTTCTGAATTTTGCCAACAAATCTTATTAAAATATTCATGACACTCAGTAAGTATATGCGGTATTGGTTTTTAGATCCACATATTCATGTAAATGTTAAAGCCTTGAGTGACCAATCTAGTATAGTGGTTTTAGTTGTTGAATAATGTATGTTTTTCTTTACTAAAGATATTGAAAGAGATTAATTGTATACTTTACGAAAAAAACATTTTATATTACAACGATCTAATTAGAACCACTTTATCTGCGCTGTTTTATTAGATGTAATACTGACATTCAAAACGGATTGTCACATTTACCAAGTCAATTTTCTGTGTTATTCAAGTGCATGATGTTCGTATACGAGTAAGTATTTTGAGTAAGTATTTCCTTGATTACTCATTATGTGTTACTATATCAAGCAGAGTACTTTAATAGTAGTTTAAAAGGAGTTTATTTGGTACAGATATGAGAACAGACCCATTATTTTATATGGATGAACCTTATATCCATACGACTCATGCAAACCCTAAAGCCTGGACTGACGACAGCAATGAGGGATGCAAAGTACCAGTTAGCAAAGGAAAAAGATTTATTATAGTACACGCTGGAAACGAGAAAGGGTTTATAAAAAACGCTTTGCTAACTTTTGAATCAGGCAAACAAACCGGCGATTAACATAACGATATGAACTTTGCAAATTACGAGAAATTGTTGAAAAGTATATTAATTCCCAATCTCCCTGAACATTCTGTTATTGTGATTGACAATGCCCCATACCACAATGTCCAAATTAACCGAGCGCCAACATCTGATTCCAGAAAAGGTGACATGATTAAATGGCTATCAGACAGAAATATAAATTTCCAAACAAGTAGCCTAAAACCGGAGCTGTACATTTTGTTTAATTTACACAAACCTAAATTTCAAATGTTCAAAATTGATGCAATTTTGGCTGAACACGGTCATTCAACTCTGCGTTTGCCTCCCTACCATCCCGAACTCAATCCTATAGAAATGATATGGAGTGTCATGAAACAGAGGGTGGCTAAACGTAATGTGTCTTTTTCAATGGAAATAATAAAGCAGTTTGTGGAAACAACGTTTGAGGAAATAAGTACTGATGAATGGTTATCTCGTATAAACCACGTCAAAAAAGTAGAGGAAGACTACATTAGGTTAGAGCCTCAAATTTACGAAATGACAGAACATACCGTCATTAGTTTGCAAGATGATAGTGACAGTGACAGCAGCATGAGTGAGAGTGGCAGTGATGATGATAATGGTGACTTTAATCTAAGTGGGATCGAAGCTCTACCACACTAACCAGTTTACAGCATTCAGTAAGTAAACAAAATTATTGTTCTTAAATCCTAAGTTTCAATTGTATACATTAACGTTTAAATTCAGATAGAAATATTTTAATTGTTACTATTGGAAGTATGTTAACTATACTGCCAATGTTAAATTTGTCTAACATGTGTTTAAATAATCGTACGCAGCACGCAGATCCAGCTCACTGACAATAGTGACAGTGGCAAGCTTTGTGGCGCGACGGCGCGGCGGCAGTCAACCCTCCCCTCTTTTGACGGCTTCTCTTACTCCGTACCACACCACTCCCCTGTCGCGCTTCTCAGGGCCCGTATGGAATCTCTCGATGTATATTTTTTCTCACTTTCTAGAATTAGATCTATAGAAATCGTGTTCATTTAAAATAATTGTCATTATTAAAGTTGAGAATTATTCGCCATATTTCCTGGCCCCAAAGTTTCTGTAAGTGTGCATCTGAAAATTGCCTTTATTATGAAGCTTTTATCATGAACCTTTTAAATTACGTGGTATACATATAACGTTTATGCCTATATTAACTGTCAATGAATTAACATTTATCAATTAACAATTATTGTATGCTAAACTACCACGTCAAATTACTTGATCTAAAATTACAGCAATCCATTCGAATATCATATCAAAGTTCCATACTGTTTATAATTTAACGACTCTGTCCTGATCCTGTGTTGATTGGACTGTGGCCTCGAATACTGATAGTCCGATACAAATCATCGGGACACAACAATCAGCAGAGCACTTATCTGGAACTTTGAATGGTCCTATCTTGAGCGTATTCCGTACACGTGACTTAATATTGAAACAGATAGTCAAAACACTTTCAAATGTTTAGGATAGAAACACCTCGCCACGGGGTAAATGTATTTGAAAAACTCAATGGTCTTAATTTTTCTTTTACAAATAAAGTGCTTTATAACTCAATCAACGATTATGGTTGAGCAAAAAACATAGTATAGCATGTGATTGTCTCAAAAACCACCGTTGTTAGGCTGTTTGAATTTCAAATTTTCATTGATTCCAGTAATAAGGTTTCCTTAGCTACATATAGCAAGTACACCAAAGTAGAAATCAGAATAACTATATTGTTGAGAGCTTGCGGACATATTATAGTACAAGAAGATTGAATTTAGGTTTAAAATCCTATCTACAATAATATTAACAGATTGTATCATATTTATGAATTTCTACCATTCCCTGAACTTCTTTAAGCAAATTTGATGGTAAGATCGATCAAGGGCTGACTAACGTTGCCCACACGGCACAATAAAACCAGTAGCTCCGACGTTTTGTCCTACCTTCTTCAAGTACATAGGAATTACTACACAGCTAGTACTAAAATATTAGTGATATTTTATTGTATTTGCACTTATAACATTGTAAAGTGTATATTAAAAGACCTGGCCCTCGTGAATCTCGATCTTCAAATGTGTGTTCCGTGTTAATCTCAAGCAGTAAAATTAATATAAATAGTTTTTATGCTTGTGTGGCGATTGCATTGCTATTTTTGCTGTAATGTAGGAATTTATCGATAACTTATAATTGGTACTTATCCCAATAAGTACTTTAACGGCCTTATTCCAGGAAGTATTATTGAAATACTTGTAAATTTAACTTCTACAAACTTTGTAACATCAATTTTCGAGTTAATAATCAAAGACGGCTTGAGTTAATTATTAGATTAAAACTTTCAAATACGCAGACTGATAGCTTTCTTTTTAACTTCGCTTCTATTATTACTTTATACCATGCATAGTTAAAAATATTAAGAAATTGGAACTTAAATAATAATGATGGCTAAAAATTACAAGTGAAAATTAAATAATATTTAAGGATAGTATATTATTAGCAGGCGCTATTAAATCAGGGATGGATAATCGACGAAAAGAAATATCCAAGAATCATGTCTATTATCTTGATAGTTGCAAAACTGGTGTACGTGGTCATCCCAATTATATATGAATTGAAAATCTGTACGTGTGAAGCTATTTTAATATTTTTTACTGCATTAGTTTAATACGACATTTAATTGATCACTTAATAATTAAGACCTATGCTACAAAATAAATCTAAAGAGATTAGTAATTCCTTTGCATTACCAAATGAAGTTAAAATTATTAACTTGTTTTAATAAAGAGATATATTTTTTTATTACTTAGTGAAAAATATTGCTAAGTACGGTGTTACCATAAGTGATTTAATAATTTTCCCTGTAACATTGGTTTCATTACACTTTATTTTTATCTCTACTGTATGCTGCTAACATTCTATGTCCTGAAGGTATGCTTTTACTAATTATTACAACATATTTGTTAAAAGTATTGTACTATAAATACGCATGTACAAAGTAAAAACCACTTTTCAATTATTTTAAGAGACCAACACCCTTTATGTTTTAAGCAATCCTCATGGGTCATTGGCTTGTGTCAGAACTTCAATGAAGAAAGAAGGCAGGTTTGTACGGTACAAGGTCAACAATAATAATAAAAAGTGCAAATCTAATAGACAGCATTTGAACCTGTGTACTAGGGTAACTCAGATCCAAAATCGACTCTAAGATCACAAGAGCTCCCAAAACAGATAAATAAATTTTATCTTTTATGATCTAACATTGAAAGTATATATCTTTTTGATATATAATTTTATGCGAGGACTCATCCAATAATAATATACATGCTCATTAAAACTACACATGTAAGTTATAATGGGTGTAATGAATATTATAAAATTCCAAATAAGGTGTTATTGCATTTTTTTAATAAAGTTTACATAATGGAAGCAACTTTTATGCAAACTCTAATATTTGGTATGAAAAATCTGAAGCAGTAAACGTGAAGCTGTTATAGTCTGAACACCGGAAGTAAAGATTTAATTTGAATATAAAAGAAACATCCGATGTTATTAAAATCCAATACTAGCAGAGTATTGAGTTTTGCAACGCTTCCATAACCGTTACTTCCTTTGTTATACTTAGTTTCGTTAGCTCCAATAAGTGATAAATTATATATGCAATAAAAATATATACAAAGTGCTGAGATCTAACTGCAGGTGCATGCCTAGTAAGTTGCGCAACTTACTCATATACACGCATTATAAGGAAAGTGTACATTTTCCTAGAATAGAGTAAGGGAATATTAATACTTTGATGTTAACGTTTGTGTGTTTCTGTTATTATTTTTGTTTCAAACGTTGAGCACTAGTTTCAAAATAAATACCCTACATTTTTCTTTGGCTAATGTTCTTAACATCTTCAGCTGCAATTATTTAAGCAAAATAATATTTATTGATTATGAATTTAATTAAATACTTAGAAATGGCCCTGACAAGATTACAACTTTAAGAGCATGCTAAAATATCCTCTCAGTACGAAGTATAGCGATAAGATATTGTGGTACAAGTATGATATAAATATCATGCTGTGGTGTATCAAAAATTAAAAAGTGTCATTCTAAATTGAGAAGTAAAGAGTCAGTAACAGAAGACGTAGGGGCGTCCTCCATTACAATGTTTGCTATTTACCATAGAAGGTGTGAAAGGATAATCGGATATCTCGTATTTTCCATCCTTTTATGTAAAAAAATGTGCAATACAACGTTTCAAGAATTCCATGTAGCCTTTTCTTCAGGTGAGAAAACAATTATTACTCAAGAGTTTGAACATGCAATGGACTGCTACTATAAAAGAAGGGAAAAAGATTAAATATACACTAAAACTCCTTGGAGTACAGCTAGGAGATAATGAACACAGGTGTTTTTACTGAAACAGATGCTAGACACGAAGTGAAGAGCACACACACACACACGTCACTCCACTTCAGGTAAAAGTGAAATAAATGTCAGCATTACTTGCGGAATCGTGGTGCTTCTTCTATTAATAAGACAGAAGTGCAATGGTAGAGAGGGGGAAGTGTAAAGGCAGGCGGCTCCTAAGTCCAGGACCAAAACTTTCTCGAAACATTGTGTTATACAATATAAAATATACATAGATGGCAATATCTTATTATTCTTTTAACAGATAGTAAGTCGTAGCTTACAACAATACTACCCACATGAAGAGGTGTGTTGAAAGTGACGATGCTTCATTATGTTTGGCTGAAGCTTTACCAACGCACGTACAATGTGACTAACATTTATCTCAATACGGGTCATTAATCAAAAGTTACCAGCTTTCCGACAATTTCATAACGTATTATCTGTATAAGTTATTTAAAAGTTACCAGCTTTCCGACAATTTTATAACGTATTATCTGTATAAGTTATTCTCTCAGTAGTATAGAACTATGGCAAGGAATTTTGCATTATCGAAAGCTATTGCATGTTTCAATTCAACTTGATTCTACTATGGCTGATTTTTATAAACTCATGTTTAGTATTCCCTATAGCCCAATGACACGTTGACATATAAAACGTGTTGTAACTTCAGTGTAGACTGAACCTCAACTAAGAAATTTGTAAACATAACAGACGAATCGTGTTCGTCACTAAAAACAAATGGTTTTTAAGTTTTTGAGTTGGGTATGATACAGTTTTGATATGGCGTCACCTAGAATACTCGATGTTTTACCTGCCGTCCCACGATGCAAAGGAAATTAAGTTTGACATCCAATCTTTTATTAATTCTAAATACAGTTTTTAGGTTTAGTACATTTTCAAATATACCCTCATCAACATAATAATAAAGGATATAAAATTTTCTTATAATTTTTTGTACACGTACCTGACATGTTTTTATGTAATCTGTATTTCTAATAACTTTTATGGAATGTTAAAATTTTACATATCAAAAAATGTTATTTTAAATTGTTTTTTTTTATTTATTTTTTTTACACATCTATTAATATCTTCATACTGAAATATTACTTATGATAAGAATCGTTATCATGACACAAGACACGATTGCTTAGTATATAATAACTTGCATGATAGCAATTATACCAGAATCAACCAAATTATATCTACAAAACATATATTTGGAAACGGAAGCAGTTACGAAGCAATAATAATATTCTAAAATCTACTCTATACCCTTGAATACCGGAAATAGTAGTTTGTCTGAATGATTAATACTTTACAACGTTTAGTTAGCCAACAGAAAAGTTACGCAGGTACCATAACTATTGTTTGGTTATTAAAAATGGTTACATCGTGAGCAGCGCAGCAGTTATTGGCAAAAGTTCTAAATTGCACAGACAATACCAATATTGGAACACCGCGTGGAATGTGGTAGAATCATTGGAGCATGATCAAATCTATGAATGTGTGCACCCAGAGGTAAACCATCTCTTTGTCATACGTACTGAAATGTATTACATTGTTATCCATACATAGATCAAATATTGTGTCTGACATATTATGCACGAGGGTATTATTAGTATCATTTAAACGGCATTATTAATACTGTAGATGTGTAAATTATCAGAAGGTAAATTTTTGTTTCACTCAATATAAGTCTAAATGATGATTTTTAATATCACAATGTTTATTGAAATCGGAGCATGTATCATTTTGAATACGCAAATGAATATAAATCGTGTAAATGTTCGATAGTTTACAAGACATCTACAAAAACATTGGTTAAGAGTAACAAATAAAATTCGTAGCATTTTTTAGAAGTAATACTCACAAAACCCCACCCCGCTCCGTTTGTGATTTCACTAGTAAAAGAACTAAAACTAACATTAAATAAATTGGAGAATTGTAATAAAATTGTAAAATTCGTCAGAATGAATCCTGATAAGATTTTAAACTGACCGGTGAAGTAACACTTGTATATATGCGTGAACATATGTGTGTGCTGTTACAAGAACAATTATAATTCCTATTTTCTGGATTACCATGAATATTACAATTAAACAATCTTTAATTAAATAGAAGTCAGGAGCCATTAAATACCCCAAATCTTTTACTTACTGTATGTTATATGCATTACCAATTTAATAAAGTAACAAATGTATGTACGTTTGTAAAAAACAAATTGATATTATCTTTTATAAAAATGTAATAGAGAAATTGCCTGTAAATAAATGCCTGTGCTTCAATAAATAAAGCCAGAGAGATCTCAGTCTGTTTGACTCGGAACTTCAGTTTACCTCCCGTGCCTGGTACTAAACTGGAATGCCTGAGAAGTTGTTTGAACGAAAACTGTTTAGTTTTAAGTGCTATTTTATAATCTGTTATATTTACTGTGAATATTTGAGTAAGAATTTTGCAAGACGGATCATAATGACTTTCGATGCGGTATTACTGAAATTAAATTCTCTCTAGTATTTCGGTTTTACTAATAAAAATTAAACTTTATTGTAAAATGTAACATTGAAATAGGTTTTTTAGATTTTTTTGTGAGGTGTATCAAAAGTTAGAGTTCATTTAGGCTTATTAACATGTACTAAAGAAAATATAAGACAATATTAAAGTTTATGCCGGTAAGTAAATGTCAGTGACTGGAAATAGTAGCTTTTGTAAGTGAAGTATATTTATCAGACGGAATTTATCGATCGAGGAACTAAACAAAATCAACTTTGGCAATGCATATCCCTCAAACGGTGAGTAAATCTTTTTGAGTGTCAATATACGCATTTTTACAGCATAGGAGTTTACACCCTATATTTACTTGATCAGGGCAACAATGAAAATGCTAAAACTGCACCAAAACTCCTGAATACAAGAAATATACCGCTATGGCAGAAACCAAGCGCAATTTTACAAATAAAATTCGTAGAATTTTTAGAAGTAATACTCACATACATTAAATAAATTGGAAAATGTTGAAAGAAATTTCCTATTTATTTAAAAAAAAACAAATAAATAAACTGAAAGAAATTAAACTTGTTTTTTAATTTCCTATTTATGAGTACAGAAATACAACGTGCTACTAATATGGCTACTTTAGATTCAAAATACAGGATTCAATCGTAATATATGATAAATCTATTCATTATGTAAACTACGACATACAAGTATTTCTCTATTCTGTCTTATATTGTTTTTACTAGGATGTTCAATATATCTTTTTGTATTTTATCTAAGCGTATGAAAACATCTTCATTTTCAGACTTCAAACCCCTAAAACGTTGATGTATATACTTAAAATCCAATTATTTTGAAGTAAGTCAGTAGACTGAAATAAATCCATAATAAAATATTTAAAAGACATACTTAAAATCCAATTATTTTGAAGTGAGTCAGGAGACTGAAATAAATCCATAATAAACTATTTAAAAGACATGCCTATGGCGTACCTGTTGTAGCATATACATCGAGTACTTAATAGTGGACAACTGCTAGTATTTATATATCACAAAAACCTTTTTTTTGTCCTTAATTTTTTGTTTTAAAACTAAAGACATCTCATTCTCGTTCAGAAAAATCGAGTGGTTGTCTCGCAATCTTGTGTTTTAAATGTTTTTCAGTCTCACATTTCAAATTATTGTGTTAAACACAAATAAGTTTCTTTGCTAAACGCATATATGCTTAATATGAAACATACATACAATTTTATTAGTTGTATAATTTAAATCATTACCTGTGTTTCATACGTAAATGCCCAACTAGCTTATAATTAATTAAATGTTATATCATGCGAATTTTTATTCTTAGAGATAATACGGTCGTGTTGTCTTTCTTGAAGATTAGAACGTATATAGAGGACTATATTGATATTGTAATGGATAAAGTAAATAACAATATTAAATTTAATTAAACACACATTGATAATATTTGCCATTACAACGGTGTCTTAATTGAAATCCTATATCATAAGCTGCGCAGCAGTTATTGGTGTATGTTCCGATTGCACACACAATACCAATTTTGGCGTACCGCAAATACGTATCATTGGATTCATGATCAAATATAGAAATATGTGCACTCAGAGGTTTATCTCTTAAGTCATACAAACCCAAAGTGATAAACAATTTTGAACTGCTCCGTATATAATTTTGACATCTATTGATAAATCGACCATTGTGTTTGCCATATTACAATATAACTTCATGTATAATCAAACGTTTGATTTTGATCCATTATATATGGGATGGTATTTAATGGAATTAAAGAAATAAATATTATTTCGTAAACGTTCTTTGTCTTTTAACATATTATTATTTATTTATCTAAAACACGAATCTTTTCTAATACCCAGTATATAATCAATATCATCAAATAATTAGCATAGTGTTTTGTTATGTATTATAACACAATGAAGAGAATAAGTTTTACTAAAATAGGGTATTAAAAGATAGCCATATACTTGTAGTGACCATTTTAATTATATTAGATGACATATTTTTAGTTCTAATTAAAATAATAGTGAAGTCATTAAAATTGTTCTACAGTAGGTACAGACAGTAATGATATAGCTCTATCATATTCTATTTAAAACTGTCTCAATACCTCGTAAATAAAACATACGCAAGGAATAAGGGCCTTATTTCCACGATATTCAAAGTAAATATGGAAAATGAATCCTGTTGCGATTATATACTGCCCTACATGACTAAATTCTGTTTGTCTGTGAGTGTGTGTGTTTTTTGTTTTTTGTTTTTTTTTTTGTGATGCCAACACGGTGGGGAAATCCTTTATGGACTACCTGGGGTAGCATTTCCTCTTGTCACAAATACTCCCCGCGGGACCGCCGCCAGGCATTACTTCGCGGGGACTAACACGAGCTATCCGCTACTTCAGGGTGATCCAATTGACCTCATTTCAGGCAACACTGTATCATTGTGCGAGGCTCTCTAGGGTGGCTGTAGGGGACGTCTCGATCGTTCCTCGTATCTCAGTCTTGATATGAATTTCTTAGCAAAAGTCGCGACCGCGAGCCAGTTCACTTCCATTCGGATCATATTCTCCACAACATTATCCGTTGTAGCAGCCTCACCGAGAACGAGGGACAATTCCACTCTTTCTTCATTGAATCTTGGGCAGTTGAAGAAGACGTGATCCGCGTCTTCTTCAACGGGAGAGCAGACCGGGCAGGCATCACTGATGTCATAGTGGGTGCGGTGCAGGTACTTTCTAAAGCACCCATGTCCGGTCAGGAGTTGTGTGAGGTGATAATCTACTTCTCCGTGCTTCCTTCCGATCCAAGGTGCGATGTTTGGGATCAGCCAGTGTGTCCATCGGCCTTTGGTTGATTGGTCCCATCGCACCTGCCACGATTCCACAGTTCTCGAGCGTTCCACATCTCTACCATCCGTGGGACGTCGGTGATACATTCTTGAGCGCTCATCAACAAGCAACGCTAGTGGTGGTATGCCGGCTAGAACGTAGGTAGCTTCATAGGATATATCCCTGAATCCGCAGATCACACGCAGGCAAGCTCGTCTGTGGATTGCCTCTGCCTGATGGAAGTATGCTCGCGTCTCAACAGCGTCGTGCCAAATAGGCGCTGCGTAGAGGAGGATGGAATCGATGACGCTTGCATACAATCTTCGTCGGCTGCTTCTCGGGCCCTGATATTCGGCATTATACCCGAGAGGGCTCCCACCGCCTTGGAAGCCTTGTCGCAGACCTTTGCCAGGTGTTTTTTGAAGGTCAATCTGGCATCTATCTGTACCCCCAGATATCGGATGGAGGGAGCCGACACGATATCGCAGTCACCCACTCTTAGAGTGATGGTCTCCATCGCCTTCCTGCTAGTGCAAGCAGGGCTTCAGTCTTCTGGTCCATCGTTTCAAGCCCCAGGTCTGCTAGTGCCTCACGCACTTGGTGAATGGCACTATTGACCTCATAAATGACTTCATCCAGGTGTTTAGCCGCGATGACCACTGCGATATCGTCGGCGAAACCAACAACCTTCGCCGACTCCGGGAGGTTCAGCCGAAGAATCCTGTCGTACATGAAATTCCATAGAATGGGGCCAAGCACCGATCCTTGAGGCACCCCTGCTGTGACGTCATAGGTCTCCGGGCCATTGTCCGTGCGGAATTCCAGCACCCTGCCATGGAAGTAGCTTGAGATTATCCTCAACAGATACTCCGGGATTTTGATCTGTCGGAGGGCACTGAGCATTTTGTTCCATCTTGCCGAATTAAAAGCATTTCGCACGTCCAGTTTGACTATGGCACAGTATTTTTTAGATCCACGCTTCCATCTCTTGCCAGAGATGGCCTCTCGAGCCATGTTGATCACCATCTGGATGACGTTCACCGTGGATCGTCCCTTACGAAATCCGAATTGTGTTTCGGATAGACCAGCTGGGTCTTCCATCCATGTCTCAAGTCGGTTTGCAATGATTCTTTCGAGAATCTTGCCCATTGTGTCCAGCATACAAAGCGGGCGGTAGGAGGAAGGTTCCTCAGCAGGCTTGCCTGGCTTCAAGGTGAGGACCAGCCTCTGGCGTTTCCAGTGTGTCGGGAATACACCCTCTTGTAGACATCTTGTAAACACACCCGCTCGAAGATGTCAGGGTGGAGCTTTATGGCGACCTTCACGACGGCGTTAGGTATGCCATCCGGTCCTGGCGCAGCCGCATCTCTCACTCTCCCACAGGCTCTCTGGAGCTCATTCCTGGTGACGGTAGGAACTTCCTCTATAATTGGCCGGGGTTGTGGAACAATTTGGGGGCCATGCACTGTGGGGAACAGTGCACTGACTGCCATGCGCACTAATTGTGGGAAGCTGGGAGAGGCCATCCTGGAGTCTTTCAAACGAGCCATGACGGTGTATGGTTTTTCCCAAACATCGCGGTCTGCCTCGTCGCACAATCTTTTCCAGCATACCCTCTTGCTGGCTTTTATTGCCCTTCGTAGGAGACCTCTAGTGGCCGCAAATTCAGATCGACGAATATCTTCACTGGGCCGGCCTCTCGCTCTCTGGGCAAGTGTGTGTGTGTGTGTGTGTGTGTGTGTGTGTGTGTGTGTGTGTGTGTGTGTGTGTGTGTGTGTGTGTGTGTGTGTGTGTGTGTAGGTGGGGTGCGAGCGCGTCTATGGTTGTATTTAATTACGGAGAAATTTCATAGATACATATTTCCTGCATGAGTGAACTTTAAGCAAACCAGGTAACTCGTGTTTGAAAATTGAATTAAGCTACGAATATGTAAAGACATACGAGTCATGGTGGAATAGAATAGAATATGAATTAGAAATTAAATTGTTTAGTTTTTAATATACGGCTACTGTTTATTTTAAAAGAATAATGTAGATTTATATTTTGTACTTATTATTGATTTATTCCCTAAAACTCTCAAATTGAAGGGCATAAAAAACCTATACCTGTCATAGGCGATAAAAATATATTAGGTATTTAAATTTGTATTAAAAATTATTAAGATAATAGAAATCTGATAAGCAAGGATGATTTGTGTATGCTCCAAACCTTGCACAAATTCATATTCTAGTAACGTTATATAAATTTTCCATAATTAAAAAATCATTTGTTTTACAACGTTTGTTTATTTTTATTTAAGTAGCGGTAAAAACAATTAAATTAAATAATTTTATAACATGTAAAGAAATAAAAATAAAATTATCAGCCTAATTATTTCTACATTAACGCCACGATTGACTCTTATATATTATCTGCTAAGCTAATTATATCATGGTGGCATATATCATTAATACAGTGATAAATCGATATCATAATTTTCAGATAAAAAAGAGAAATTTAATTATGAATGAAATAGAATAGTTACAAGCACAGTGTGAAAATTACATTTGCTGCAAGAGTAACAAACCGTCATTTGGAAATTGCAATTTTGAAACTTTTTGGTGTAATGGTTCACAAATAATATTAACATTAGACTGCCAGTTATTTAAATTTACGTTTAAATACCATTGCGATTCTATTGAGATTCATATACATGTTGGATTTTTATTCCCATGATAAGTAAATTATTTAACAATTTTTGTTAGGAATAACTTTGCGCCTCCCAAAAACTTCCACAAAAATTTTAATTAATTGCCGCCGACAACTCAGCCTACAATAATGAGCTGGGCAATTCAATGCTACAAAATGTTGCAGACAAAAACTAAAAAAGAGTGAAAGTGAACAATCGAAAATACAGTGTCGAGCTTAAAGTGAAAACTTAGAGTATACTGATATTGAATGTAATAGCAATTTTATGAACGTGGATGAACCAAGATATAAGTGTTAAAATAAAATTTTCTTCATATCCACCTGGTATTGAATAAACTATTTGTGCAAGAATTCAAAACCAACTGTAATTATTAAGGTGAAACATATTCTTTAAAAGCATAGCCTATTACATATGCTACGCTATTGTTTAGTTAGTTTTAATTACACACCATAAAGCAATATAAGTAGTACTTTATATTAGGCAAGTAAATTTACTATTATATTGAACTCTGAAAATGAATGTCATTAACCAGCTTAAGTTGTTAGGTTCTTTACCTGTATTCTGACAAGTGACGTAGGCTAAGCTAACATCGTAGGAAGTTATTCACCTTTCTGTTCTTAAGTTGTATAATGTATATACCCCGTTAGCAATTCGTGTTCATATATATATTTGTATGTATGTATTAATTATTTGATTTCTAAAACTTTTAATTAAATAATTTATATTAGATCACGCAGCACCGATATTTCTTCTTCAAAGATAACAACATTTTTTATAAAGAACTACAGTTGAATATTTTGGCGTCCGGCACTTTTCTAAACTTACTTTCTTGTTAACGAAGTCAACTTTGTGACAACTGTTACAACATGACTCTGTAACTTTACTAATGAATAAATATGATTACTGTTTCCTATTTCTCTCTTTCAGTTACTTTATAATAATCTCTTTGATTTGAATTATGTTTTTGGACGTCTTTTTAAAACTAATTTCAATACGTGGAGATCAAAATATAGAAACTATCATAAGTTGAAATGCGGATATTGAAGAAAAATAATTTAAACGGATCACGCTTTCAGTAAAATCTAGTCCTTACCATGATACCTAATATAGTCAGCCCAACTTAAAATGACTCTTTACAGAACTTTTAAAAATTGGTCCCTTCATAACAAGGAAAAACATATGTTATATCTCACTTCGTTTAGTAACTGTATTTCAGATGTGTTATTTAAAATATTAAAACAATGTAATTAATAATCGAAACTAAGTATTTAATTCAATATAATAAAAAAACGATAACAAATTAAATAAATGCTATCTATATCTATTACAAAATGGCAATGTGTAACAGCTTTTCAAACTAAATTCCTCGCATTTCGTTACTTATATATTTGACTGTTTTTATAGGATTAGAGTTATACATTTCCTATACTTCTAGGATTTTTTTTGTAAGCGAAACTTAATTTTCTTTGCGTTGTTTTTTTTCAGGAGATTAGTATTAGGAAGTCGATATAAAATCAGCAATGATATTCATATTTTTCCCATTGATATTGAATAAACTGTCATCCATTCCCACTAAAAAAATTGAAGTGAACACTTCTAAGTAATTATTTTTATTCGCATATATTCTACGTTCATGCGAGCTTTTTACTTTTCTATGTAGTTACATATTTCCTTTAATGAAATACCCGTTTGGCTAATCTAAAAACATATTGAATTAATAATGACTTTTCAACAATAGTTTACCAATGTTTCCATATAGCTTTCCGATATTGGAAATAGTTTCATAACTAATAAGGCGTATACTGTGAAAGTTTTTAAATTTCATCTTTTGGATTTCCTAATTAATTATAAATATTACCCGTAAAAGAATTCATGAATACTTACAAAAATAAAATATCAAAGTACAACCATAGAATGGCAACTAATGAATAACTAACACAAAACATTAGAAAACCGTGTTATTGTAAACTAACTGTAAATAATAAATCATCCAGGATGATTTCTTGGTAAACAATGACGGCGTAACTTGGGACTAAATTGATATAATCACCAAAGTTCTTGTTACCATTAACCATTATTTACTTTAACAATAATAAGGAGTTATCATTCTTTACATCGGTTTCCCGTTTTTACGGTTTTTTTTTATTTTTATCAAACTATATATTATAAAGTATTGATATCAAAGTTCCTAACATTGAAGTGGGATAAATGTTAAACTTTGTACAATCTATTAGAAACTATGAAACTAGTATTCCATTTTCAAAAAAGCTATTTGTAATTTAGATTAAGATTGTTTCATCAATAAAAATAGCAAAGTAAATTAGGCAAGATAAAAATTCAAAGAGTAATACAGACATAATCAAGAGGAAAATCTGTTTTTGAAATATCTTACTATTAGGTATAGTATGTTTAAATAAATATTTTCCAAACAACGGAACATGGTGGACGGAGGGGGGCGTTAGTGTTCCCTTTTACCCCACAGCGTACAACATCCCGGCTTTGAGAACGACTTAGATTGGCAGATATTTACCGTTTTTAATTTAAATGAATAGTTTGTACAAGTAGTGTTTCACACCAAATTTCAACTCTCTAAGTTAACTCTTTCAAGAGTCATTGTGCGTACAAAAAGGCCAACTCTGATTTCGTTATAAGTGATTTTTGGTAGATTATTTGCAGATGTTCAGCCAATAGAATTACATCAACATGATTTTATCAACTACACAGGAAAAGCAGACTCTGCTTAATTTTCATTGAGCAGGGAGTAGTCAAAGCACAAAGCTGTGTTTATGTAAAGCGACAAGGAGGTATACGCTTGATACCAAAACATAACCGGAAATGAGACGGCGCAGCGGTTGATCGAGGTACTGGACCTTTGAGAAACATAAAATAGTAGTTGTCTAAAGTAAACATTCTCTGTAAGAAAACTGAAAACTAAAGTGAGTGGAAACTACAGTTACTTCGTTGATAAATATTCAAAGTAAATAACAACAACGTTAAACGTTAACAGACTTCATATAAATCTTAGTGGCTGTTTCATATTACTCAGCTATTTAAAACTGTTGTAATTTCTCTAAATAAAGCGGGGTACTGATGGTTAGAATAGAAAAAATGTATTATATTTGAAATCAACCAAAAAATTTAATATTTTTGGAACAAGTTCGTGATTTGTATTTTAGAAATGAATTTCTACGTATGAAAACAATTTCCTATTTTATCTTTAAAGAAGTATTGCAGGAATAAATGAATTGTAATATTCCAGATTAGTACCTTGTATAAAATTTACTACATTTACAGAACTTCGAAACTACGCATTCCAGATATTACTTGAAACAATGTTTTGCTTTGGAAGTTGGAAACAAACTTTCCCCACCTCTCCACAACAAACACGGGAAGGAAGCGACAGTAACGAGAAGTTCGTGTTTCCTCAGTAGATAACCTTATGTTTGTTCACTTTGTTTGCACTTCAATTCTCTCTCGAGTGATAGTTTTCGCTAAAGCTTAGATAATAAAAGAAATTAAAGAATATCAAACAAGAATGATGTATTCTGCTTTGTGCACTTTGGTCTTTTGAGGTGTGCAAACCACTTAAATTTAAATTAATTTAAGTACGAAAGTTTAATTTCATCAGAACAATTTTAAACTCCAATAGTATTACTGGAACGTTGCAAAAACTTGCTGTATATTAAGGCTCATGTCTATAATAAGGTGTAGTTGCAGTTTACTCTTAAAATATATAACCAACAAAAAGATTATTCATAAATCTTCAGTTGTCATTTTGTATGTATTGGTTGTAACCGATTGCATGTCTAGAGATATTCAAAGACATCACAATACTCTTCCAAAAAATTACTCGTCCCACAGAGCTTTATATTGATTTTAAGTAATCCTTACAGATTACTTACTATAATTTTAAAAAGAACTTATATAATCGATAAAAACTCTATCTTGATATTTAGAACTCCATTTATTGGGAAACAAGTTTAAAGTAAACTACTAAATATGAACAAACAATACACGAGTTACTCTAATGAATCATAGCTACCTCTTTTTTAAAGGGAGATTATTTTCCTGGAATGTAATGTGTCAAGATTCCCAAGAACGATAAACATATCGTCTGCGAAACGATATATATTTCTGACTGAGAGCTACATTGTTTTGGTTTTGTAATATTTTACTTTTTTATCTTGTGCTTGTTAGCAGATTATAAATTTATAAAAATTGCTATATGCATATAAATATAAATTGCTTATTAAATATACATGAATTGAGTAATTGAATGAATACGTTTGCCTATTAGTCTTTTTTCGAATTTAGATTCTAAAGTTTATGTCACCAACATTATTGTAATTCTAGGATGAATACGATACAAGTCGTAACAGAAAGGTTAAGCTGGCTATGTATTTTCAAATTACGTGTTTGATTATAAGCTAAAAATATAGAACTTTATTCCAATTTCTACTTTGTTTAGCCGCTAGCTTCCATTTTTTAATTGTTATTAACAAATCATTATCTGTATATTCATAAAGCTAAAGAAACCAAATATTGTACACAAGTTTTAACAGGTGAAAAATAATAAAATAAAATATTTGTTTAATTTTTTTATAATAACAAAATGGCGTGTGTTGGATACATTTCTTTAAATGTATCCAACACACGCCATTACAAAAAATACAACATGCAAATACAAAAAAATCATTAAAGTTATAACAAATATGACTGACAGCAAATATTTGGAGAAGTTTATTGCAATTCCACCAGTTCTACTTTCAAAGTAACCCGTCGAGGCATAAGCGAGCTCGCCCACTTTAAAGGTACACTTGCACAAGCTGTGAGCAGCAAACGTTTTGCCTTTTGATAGGCATAAGCTGTTTAACATATACATTGGGTATACAATTTAAAAAGAAAGCATCAATTTTGCAATGTTCATAATAATTAATTCAAACAGTATATTTTTTTATAACAATCCATCAACTAATAAGCGCGCACAACCTCTTTCTTAGATAGGCTTGGACAAGCCGATAGCGCCAAACATATCATAGTTGAGAGTTGTCAGTTGTTTGTTGCTCCTGGCTTCTGCAAGAGTACCGCTTATGTATTGACGGATGTCGTAATAATAAATACCATTGGAATTGTAATAACATTGTCCTAATAGTTGGTTCCTTGAAAACATTTTTTAACTGATGTAATACACTCATAAGAAGACAAAATTTTGGCTTGTCCAAAAGTAACTTGAAAGTTGTTGTGCTCGCTTATACCTTGACGGAATCAGTTGAAAATAGCATCGTTGGGATTGCAATAAAATATTTAAAACTTCGAGTCTATTAATGTGTATTAATTGACTTTTTATGTGATTTTACTCTACAAATTTTCAACAGATGCCATTATGTAAATATTATAGAAAGTAACACATTTTTCTCTTACCTATTCAAACCTATTTGGCAAATTTAGTTTCTTTAGCTTTACTAGTATTAGAGATAATAGTAAATATACATAATGGAGGAGAGCGGCTAAACAAAGTGAAAATTTAAAAAACGTTATTCTATATTTGTATCTTGGAATCACACACATAATTTCAAATACATAGCCAGCCTAACCTTTTTGTTACAACCTGTATAATAAATAATGTCAACATAGCATATTAAGTTATTGAACGTCAGTGGTTATATCTATAATAATATTTAAATTATATTATACTACTGTTTTGTATATTAATATTTCAAATTGTCTAAGCTTTAGCGAAACCTCTCCATTGAGTGCCTAGATAATTCCATGTCAGTTTGTCTAACTACGCGTACAATATCTTGAGAACCAACTGACTTATACACATAAAATTGTGCTTCAGTTTTATATGGGAATCACTGATTTTTATGACACTAAATGTCACTCCATGAGATTTTTGAAAGCGTTGGTGAATATGTTTCCAAAGAAATATTAGAATAAAGAAATCTGTAATCACACTCAACACACTAATTACAGTATGAAACAGAGATGTACACATTTAGACTATTTATCCCAACACATAAAACTATATATATATATATATATATATATATATATATATATATATATAATATATATATATATATATATATATAGCAATTTTGTTTGCAGTATTTGTGCAATACAAAACATGATCAAATTTTTTTAAATAAAATCTTAATGTATTCTTATAAGGACAGATTTCATGTATACAACGTTTCCATGAAACTGCACATTTATATAAGAATGATATTTTTATGATGCGTCTTTTTCTTAAAAATTTCATTTGAAGTTAGTTCAATGTGAATGTTGAGTTTAGCTATAGTTTACCTTCCTCTTGGTGAACTCTTTCCACTATAGCCATTATATGTGTAGATAACAAGGTTACTGATCTGTTCTTTTTGATTGTGTCAAAAAGATATGATTGTGTAAAATATAGTAGTACAGTCAATTGTGCAACAGATGAAACAATTCTAATAAATCTTTACGTAGATCACGCTATATTTTAAGTCTGGCCTTCCCTGATATAGAAGCGAGTTCACTTTTAGCTTCTTTATAGACTGTTTTTACGATCCCAGCAGGCGAACTTGATACCAGATTCTGGAATCAAGTCTGTAACAGCGTCCGAGTTCAGACGCTGCACTGAAGGAAAGAGCCAAATTCAACATTCTCAATACATTACGGTTAGAGAGTGTAAAACGTTTGTTACCAAAGAGGTCTGTAATCATGCAATTTAAAAGTCAATTATCTTTATGTCTTTGAAATAATTTCTAAGCTGGAACTACCAAAGTAAAATGCAAAACAGATTAAAATATAAAAAGGTTTATTCTTAAACGGATTGAATACTGATAATTAACTTATTTACTTTGTCCTTCGTATTTCAATAGTATAAACCATTATTATATAATAAGTATATTGTTTTTAATGGAACACCAATAAATCTTTCCAATACGTAGTGATTGCCATACTGTATTTGTTCCTGAGGTTTTTTTTAATGATTGTTTCAATAATCAGATGAGATCAAAGCTTTAATATTTTTCAAAACCTCCTCCCACATACAGTTTAAGTAGTTGAAGCAGTGTAAAGTTTGCTAGTAAAATGGTTATAGACTAGTATTTATCATGTTTAATTATAAATGTTGATTTAACGACATATTGTAACTAATATTACTAATAAGGTAAGTTTAATAAAACAATCCATTTGTATATAACATAGTAAGAGTGCTTTGTAAAATACTACAATACTGACAGCTTTCATAAACTTGCATTTTGTGACTTTATTAAACCACAGTTTTTATCTGCACTGCCAAAGCAGCTTTAGGACAAGCAAATGATTTTAACTATAGCAAATGTGTAATAATAAGAGTTTATAGTGATTAATATTACAGACTTACTAGAAAATCCTTCCTATAGACAGTACGGTTTGTTGTAAGTTTTGCTAGAGTGAGCATTATACACAAATCACTTAGTAAAGGGTGGTCCAACCAAAATGCACGAGGTAATTGTAAATAAAACAAAGAGTTTTCAGAGAATTATCTTAATATATTTTATTATGATATAACAATCTATGACAATTATGTGTGAAACAAAATATCGGCCAAATGTTCGCCCCGGCTTCGGTGGCATACCTCTATCCGATGCTCCATATTTTGAATGACTCTGAGACATAATTGAGGCTCAATGTCGTTAATATGCCGAATTATCTCATCCTTTAGCTTCTACCTTTAGTTAGTTCCATTTTATATAATGCAACATTTCACAACCTATTTAGCCAGTACAACTTAATATTATTTTTTATCCAATGTTCCGGAACTAAATTATCGACGCACTAACTACCTAATTGGCACGCGTATGAATATTTTATTGTAACCCTTCGTAGCAGCATTGTTATTGTAAATACGTGACCGATTTCACCTCGCGCGCTATGTCCGTAAGTAAAATTTATATTTTCGTATTATTAAATTAGCCCTTTGATGCCAAACATATAAAAATGAATGTAACGTAAAGTAAAGTTGTAAATAGTAAAGTAACGTACCCTTGAAGATCTTTTATTTGCTTGATTGAAATGGATACAAGTTGTGGCGTCGACCTTCTGACGAGCACGTTGTCGTGATAAAATTTTTGTCTCATTAAATGGCTAATACCGTCGCGAATTTGTTTTAGGCGAGCTCACGTATTATTTGAGTAGATGGCTACCACTTTTATAACTTCTACTCCTCTTCTAGTAATTACCGACTAGAAATAACCCTTCTTAGACTACAGCTTCAATGTCTCGTGCCAAGACGCCGACGCCCGGGTTGTGAGTCTACATATTGCGAAGGGAAGGAAAATCTTAAAGTTTTATGAAGTAAAATATCGTAGGCATAATTCTATAGAACATTGGATATTTTAGGCCCACCTATCAGATATACATTTTTAGTTCTTGTAACCTAATTGGCAGCAACGTGGCAAGGCATACATTTAATTTACCAACTAAAAGTGGTGCTTGTAAGTTTCATTAATTAAATTGAACTTATAAGTAAACTTTGCAATTCGAGTATTTATTACTACGACCTCAGAAGTCACCACCCCCATGTGTTATCGTCATTCGGTACAAGCTCTTGAATTAATCTTGGCTTATTGACGTACACTTTTTCTTTTAAATATCCCCAAAGAAAGAAGTCCAATGGTGTCAAATCTCATGATTGTGGCGGCAAATTAACATTGCAACGACGTGAGATAACACAGCCATTGAATTTGAAAAGAGCTACCGTTTCGTTGGATGTGTGGCAAGTGGCACCATCCTGTCGGTACCACATATCGTCCAGGACCCTATCCTCATTTTCTGGCCACAAGAAGTCCGTTATCATCTCACGATAGCGAACACCATTCAAGGTAATTGCTTGGCCGACCTCATTTTCGAAGAAGTACGGTCTTCTTGGTTACCGACGCCGCCAGCCCATAAACCGCACCAAACAGTCACTCTTTCTGGATAAATCGGCTTTTCAACAATTACTCGTGGATTCTCATTTGCCCAAATGCGGCAGTTCTGCTTGTTTACGAATCCACTGAGGTGAAAGTTTGCCTCGTCGCTGAAGATAATTTTTTTTTAAATCACCATTGACTTCTATCTGTTCAACCAACCATTCGGCATATTGACGACGCTTGAAATGGTCAGTAGGCTTCAGATCTTGAGTTAATTGAACCTTGTAAGAGTGTAAATTCAAATCTTTATGCAATATTCGCATCAGTGATGTTCGTGAGATGTTCAATTGTTGCGCACGACGACGAGTCGAGGTTGACGGCTCTTCTGCCACACTATCGCAAACAACACCAATGTGCGAGCACGCACAGGTGTTTTCACATTTCCCACAGATCCGGTTTGCTGAAATTTGCGCACAATTCTCCCGATTGTGGACACATTTGGTCGATTATGGTGACCAAAATAATCACGAAGTGCACGAAATGCATTTTGATTTGAACGTCCATTTTCGTAAAATGCTTCAACAATCTTAACGCGCTGCTAAATGGGATACCTCTCCATGGTTGAATTTGTCGACAACTGAAACAAAAAAAATGTCAAATTAAGTTGGACAAAATACCTGACGTTAAGGTGTGGCTAACAATTATCATCGTGCATTATGGATGGACCACCCATTACATGGCACTTAAAATTGACAATGTAACACCTTACTTTCTCTGTTTGCACAGAACTTTAATTATTGTTTTTATTTCCGTACCTTAAAAAGAAATAGTAGTAAAAAAAGTTACAAAATATCAAATGTAATTAAAATAATATTAAACTGCGTATTTTTGGGGTTAATTTTGTGATAAATATTCATAACACTAATACAATCAAATACAGAATAAAAATCAAGTACAATGGACATTTGTAGCCATTGTTTTTATGATAATGTAATATTAATTAATTAAAATATAAAACAAACAACTCAAACCAGAGGGCAAGTTAACTATAAAAATGTGTAACTCGTCAACTCAATTTCATGTGACATCAAACCTTTTTATTGTATTCACATATTTTCTTCAAACATTTAATTTTATATTTGTTTTTTCTCCATTCCTAAAATTTGTTATAAAAAAAAATATCTTTGTTATGAAAATGCTTGTTTATGAATATTAAATTACACTGAAGAGATTTATGCGATGAAAGAGGAAACGTTGCCAGGATGAAAATTGTTTTTATAATATATAACACGGAACACTTCAGTGTATGATCCTGAATATTTACAGCCTCATTAGCAATTTTAATTCCCAGCAAGTGTTGAGTTACGGCCGCGCTGAACGCACATTCATCATCGCCTGAAATAGATACGAAGAATGTGAGCTTGGTATAAAGTATTGCCTTTACTTTTCAAACAAAAAACTAAGGTTTGTAGACTCTAAGAAAAGAATCGTTTAGCATTAATGTGTATTTTCTCTCTGAGAATTATACAAGGAGTTAGTTAGTTCCATTAGATATGTATATAATTGCAGCTAATCGTATTCATTGGTTATTGTGTTTCAATCCTACTAATTAAAAGAAGGAGGAATGCATAAATTAAATTTAGTGTGAAAAAAAATCAGACTTAGAGTAGGTGGTGGGATACAGGGGAACAAATTTCATCCGTGTCAAAAGCTACATTAAAATAATAAATATTCTAGCCTTATTGTATTTTTTGGTTGAAGATAAATCAACGAAAATGGAAATTATATAATATAAATACTTATAATTACTCTACCCACCAATTAAGTGTTTAAAAAGTAATGGAAAAAGGATGTCTGATACGGAATTAGAAAAGGAGGTCACAAATATTATATAATGTTGTTCGAACTTGAGATGTTCAAGGATTTCTTACAATTTACATTATTTTATGTTCTGTAGAAATGTCCCTAATATTTTTAAAACATAAAGTGGAAAACTAAAAAATTAAAAATATGTACTTCAGTTATTTGTGTTTGTTACGTTATAAATTGTAAATGTTCTAATATATTTACGTGTTTTCTGAAAACTATGCTTTCAATTTCTTATTAAGTATTATGATTCTTTTATTTAATCTATATGCTAAATAAGGTATAATGAATAAGGACTTGTAACAGAAATGAAAATAACGGAAGGTTTCTATGTATATATCACTTCTCTATAATTTGATTAAACAAAGTGAATAAATATTAATAACTGTTAAACCTTTTCTGTCTACCATTGAGAATTTTAGTGTCTGACCAGACAAGGAAGGGTTTAAGGCATTTTATTTTAAATTAAAGAGCTAAAAAAGATATGTGGGTAATTTTGGTTTTAAATCATTGGGATAAAACTAATAATTCATTATAATAGTTTTAGATGAGAATATTTGCTGGTATGAACAAGTGTCGATCTTGTAAGAGATAATAAATCATATAGTGTTTCCCTTCATGTATATAAAATCGTAATACAGTTTTCATAAATTTCTGTAAGTAAATATGACGTTGGTTGTTGCACCCTGTTATCATTAAAACACTCTTTAAAAAGTGTATGATTAATCTAGTAAAGTTGTTTGAAATGATACATTTGTATCTTATATTCAGAAAATCTGTAAAGAGATTACAGAATAATACAGTTCAAGAAATGAGCAATGAATTTCTTTCAATTCTCATCAAACTTAACAAATCCACTGACCCTGTATCCACAATGTTTTTAACAATTTAAAATTCTGAAATGTGAATCTCATACACTCTAGTGAAGAGGGTTTACGGGGCCTACATAACACAAATATTACTATTGTCACATTTACCAGTTCAATGTTAATTAATCTATAACAATTGAATATACCGATGGATTACTTTGATGTTGGATAATCCTACGCTGTCCATTCTTATGGTCATTACATTATAAACAATTTGTTATATAACCTTTAAGCGTTAAAATACTATTGTGTACAACTTTAAGACTTAGTTAATTGTTTTATTTAGGTATAAGGCATATTAATATTTAGGATATTAAAATTCGATGGCTAATTGTTTTAACTCAGTTTCATCTGAAATACTTTGACATGTTACAGAAGCAAGGGGAATATTTCAGAGATGCGGGTACTTGGAGGTCAGCTCTGCGGCCCTTGAAGCCCTCGACACGAGAGCCCTTCACTTTGCCCTAACTGCCAGGTTGTTGAGCAGCTGTCTCGGCATTAGTTTCTAAGTTGTACAAGTTTCCTTTAGTTAGGTTTCTCCCAACCTTTAATGGAATCAATCAAATATCGTGATTTTTTTAAATGTATGAAAGATATTCCAAGATCATTAAGAACAGATCATTTGGTGAATGAACAAAAAATGTATAAAACTTATTTAAGCATTACACTTTTCTTAATTTGTTTTTAATTGATTTTTAAACGGTAATACGATAGCAATTAAGTAATAGTAAAAGTGCTTTTGAATTTGGATACTAGAACTATACATACTCATCCAATCCCTGTTTACCTCACATCACTAAGCGTTCTTATTCTTAAACAAATTATAAACAAAAATCATGTGAACAGACTTAAACTTCATGAAACACCATTTTTAGATAAATATTTACTATTATGCATAATCAAAACAAAGACTAATTGAAATAAGTTTTCGAGCTCATATAAAAACTGTACTTTTACATTTTGTATAACTGTTAGGAACTTATTGATAACCTATGATAATTAGCACATTTAAAGTAGTTATTCATTGATTTGTGGAAGCTTTGAATATGTTACGTTAAAATCTTGATCGATAATAGAGTTATTAAAGGAAGACACTAACTTGTGTTAGTTACTTAGTTAACAAAAAATTAAAGTGATAGGTATTTAAAAATACCTAATTTATCTTCAATATTGTATTGGCTGAGAGTTAGCAAAGCCTGTCACTCGAGGTTCTGAAATTTGATTTGTTTATATGTCTAATTATTGAAATGGTAATTCAAGAACTAATACATAGCCTCAAAGTTTTGCGAGCTTTATTTCTGTGTAGTCAACATTGAGTTTAGTGCATATGACACCATGAGTTTCACCTGAGCGTTAGTGAATATTTGTTCATTGTTCTTATGTGTATCTTATGATTACAACGAGAAAGATGCAAAATAAATAAGTAAGTAATCCAACTAAATGAAAACGCCTGGCAATGCAATATGTTCGCTGTAACACTTGAGAACTAACTATCTTATTGGAAAAAGATAACCTGACATTCTGCATGCAACCTCAGCGAAGTCTGTTACGCAAGTACAGAGCGCTTAGAAATTGGGAAAGAGAGTTTTAAGCATTATAATTAAAGGTAGACTAGTTACCAAATTGCAAGATCTGTTTAGAAACTTCCTTCAAATTTATTTTGTAATCTAGGATGTGTTTTTGTAGTTCAAACACTAAATGCCAATGACGTGTAAAAGCACTGTCCCAGATTTAAAAACAATGAGTTGTTTACTAACTCAGTAAACAAGATACACGCCATTAGTAACTTTTCTGAGATGGTGACTTTGTCTCAATAACAGCTCCATCAGCTGCCGTGACACTACGTCACTGTTATCGGTATACAATTGGAGTGCACGTTTATACTTATTATAATATTACATATTATTAAATGACCTGCAAATATAACAATAACAAAAATATTTATTAATGAAGTAACAAGACGGAAATCACACTCAAAACTTAAGATAAAACTAATCAGATATTAAAAATAGGAATATGTCACTCAGCAATCTTGGTAACTTAAGTAATTTTTTCGTGCATTATTATTTCATGCGAATACATTTAAATATTTGCGCTTTTGCGTAACATTGAATTCTTGGGTATAAGTGTTTTATATCAGCATTAGTTAGATTCTAAACAAAAAAAAAAAACATCATCCTGTTTTTATTATGAGTATTTTTAAACGATCAAATCAAAGTTGTGTTTATTCAATCATACCGTCGGAAATTTTACTCACTTTTTATAACTGGTATCTACATATACTCTCATGGGCCATTTTCATTTGTGAGGATAGTATCGAACAAAATAAGGAGGAGAGTGTATACCATACAAGGTTAACAGTGCTGATAAAAACTGCAAACTTTAGCAGAACACGCTCAACCACTAAATCATATCCGAATACCAACGTTTAGACTGTCAAAGCAGCAAATCTAAAGCATTTTAGACAAAAACTTGAAATTCGATGTCTTAATGTTAAAGCTGTGTATATTGTAGTAGTTAAACTGTGCGATAAATCAGCCAATATTAATACATTTAATTACAATTACAAATGTTTTTAGACGAGTTAACAATTTATAAAATGCCAAACAAAGGCTACCAGGTTGTCAAAATAAATTTTATATGCTAGAAAGCATTACTATTATGACAAAAATATTCGTAGTTGAACCTCTGAGGCTGTAAAATGTAAAACGATTATACTCTAGACACCGGAATGAAAAGTTAATTTGAATATAAAGAGAGCACCCGATGTTAATAACATCCAATATTAGGTAGGGTGTTGAGTTTGCAGCGCTTCCTTCACAGCCACTTACTTCGTTACACTTAGTTTTGTAACTCGTGAATTAAATTTGGTGTCTTATAATTTCATATTCCCCACTCAATTCTTCATTAATCGAGTTCTTTAATGAAAAATAGTTGTTTAAGAAAATTAAATTACAATGAAGGAATTTATGCGATGAAAGAGGAAAGGCTGCAGAAAAACATGTTTTTATAATGTATAACACGGTACACTTCAGTGTATGATCCTGAATATTTACAGCCTCTTTAACGATGTTAATTCCCAGCAAGTGTTGAGTTACGGCCGCGCTGAACGCACATTCATCATCGCCTGTGTTATAGACGAAGAATGTGAGGCTGGTATAAAATATTGCCTTTACTCTTAAGACACAAATCTAACAGACTACATTAAATGATTAGCAAAAATGCAGCTGCATTTTCCCATAGTGAAGTAGGAGTGGAAAACTATGTTTTATTATTATACATGTATATATTGTGAAGATATTTGTATAATGATACAAATGACATACCAGACAGAGGTATACATTGAACTACGTCAGTGCACACAAATGCATTTTACAGACAGTGGTAAGTTGATGAGAAAAACTTTATATCCATGTCACAGGGCATCACTCAAAACCTTCTTTTTCCTTTTCGCTGATGATAAATCTATAGAAAGTTTATTAGCTGATTTATTGTCGTTCTATCGAACCAATCGACTAATCGACCGTCTTTTTAGTTACGGGTATAATATGGAATTATTAACTCAAACAAAACTAAGATACTCGTGTTCAAACTCAAATGCTTAACTTTTATTATTGTAAATGCTCAATGGGATGGTGTAAGAAAATCCACAGCATTTACGAAACAATAAAATGTTTCCACTTTTTAAAACAATCTATATATTTCAGTGTGCTATGTTTCGTTGTGTAAAAACTCATGGACGCTCTTATTTTTAACATGTTTTTAAATATCATGTTTTAAAATATATATATATATATATAAATTACTAAATTTTACTTCAATTTTAAACGATATATTACACGAGATATACGAATAAGGATTTATAAACAAAAGAAAATTAAGTAATCTTTCTTATGTGTATTACTTACTTAACTAGGTAATTAAATAATCAAATTGAATACATAGTAATGACTACATAAGTTTATTCTGATAACTTCACTACGTGACCAGACAAGGAGGTATATATTACAGTTTTCGTTTTAAACTAAACAGCTTTAATAAATTTCTATAGGTATTCGTTTTTAATTATTGTAAGCAAACCATTTGTGTTTTTACTGTCGTAGATAAAACATTTTTTTAATATGAAAAGCTGCCGATATTTAGAACAATAATTGTGAAGTGATTTACTTCTGAATTTTGCCAACAAATCTTATTAAAATATTCATGACACTCAGTAAGTATATGCGGTATTGGTTTTTAGATCCACATATTCATGTAAATGTTAAAGCCTTGAGTGACCAATCTAGTATAGTGGTTTTAGTTGTTGAATAATTCTATGTTTTCTTTACTAAAGATATTGAAAGAGATTAATTGTATAGTTTACGAAAAAAACATTTTATATTACAACGATCTAATTAGAACCACTTTATCTGCGCTGTTTTATTAGATGTAATACTGACATTCAAAACGGATTGTCACATTTACCAAGTCAATTTTCTGTGTTATTCAAGTGCATGATGTTCGTATACGAGTAAGTATTTTGAGTAAGTATTTCCTTGATTACTCATTATGTGTTACTATATCAAGCAGAGTACTTTAATAGTAGTTTAAAAGGAGTTTATTTGGTACAGATATGAGAACAGACCCATTATTTATATGGATGAACCTTATATCCATACGACTCATGCAAACCCTAAAGCCTGGACTGACGACAGCAATGAGGGATGTAAAGTACCAGTTAGCAAAGGAAAAAGATTTATTATAGTACACGCTGGAAACGAGAAAGGGTTTATAAAAAAACGCTTTGCTAACTTTTGAATCAGGCAAACAAACCGGCGATTAACATAACGATATGAACTTTGCAAATTACGAGAAATTGTTGAAAAGTATATTAATTCCCAATCTCCCTGAACATTCTGTTATTGTGATTGACAATGCCCCATACCGCAATGTCCAAATTAACCGAGCGCCAACATCTGATTCCAGAAAAGGTGACATGATTAAATGGCTATCAGACAGAAATATAAATTTCCAAACAAGTAGCCTAAAACCGGAGCTGTACATTTTGTTTAATTTACACAAACCTAAATTTCAAATGTTCAAAATCGATGCAATTTTGGCTGAACACGGTCATTCAACTCTGCGTTTGCCTCCCTACCATCCCGAACTCAATCCTATAGAAATGATATGGAGTGTCATGAAACAGAGGGTGGCTAAACGTAATGTGTCTTTTTCAATGGAAATAATAAAGCAGTTTGTGGAAACAACATTTGAGGAAATAAGTACTGATGAATGGTTATCTCGTATAAACCACGTCAAAAAAGTAGAGGAAGACTACATTAGGTTAGAGCCTCAAATTTACGAAATGACAGAACATACCGTCATTAGTTTGCAAGATGATAGTGACAGTGACAGCAGCATGAGTGAGAGTGGCAGTGATGATGATAATGGTGACTTTAATCTAAGTGGGATCGAAGCTCTACCACACTAACCAGTTTACAGCATTCAGTAAGTAAACAAAATTATTGTTCTTAAATCCTAAGTTTCAATTGTATACATTAACGTTTAAATTCAGATAGAAACATTTTAATTGTTACTATTGGAAGTATGTTAACTATACTGCCAATGTTAAATTTGTCTAACATGTGTTTAAATAATCGTACGCAGCACGCAGATCCAGCTCACTGACAATAGTGACAGTGGCAAGCTTTGTGGCGCGACGGCGCGGCGGCAGTCAACCCTCCCCTCTTTTGACGGCTTCTCTTACTCCGTACCACACCACTCCCCTGTCGCGCTTCTCAGGGCCCGTATGGAATCTCTCGATGTATATTTTTTCTCGCTTTCTAGAATTAGATCTATAGAAATCTTCATGTTCATTTAAAATAATTGTCATTATTAAAGTTGAGAATTATTCGCCATATTTCCTGGCCCCAAAGTTTCTGTAAGTGTACATCTGCAAATTGCCTTTATTATGAAGCTTTTATCATGAACCTTTTAAATTACGTGGTATACATATAACGTTTTTGCCTATATTAACTGTCAATGAATTAACATTTATCAATTAACAGTTATTCTATGCTAAACTACCACGTCCAATTACTTGATCTAAAATTACAGCAATCCATTCGAATATCATATCAAAGTTCCATACTGTTTATGATTTAACGACTCTGTCCTGATCCTGTGTTGATTGGACTGTGGCCTCGCATACTGATTGTCCGATACGAATCATAGGGACACAACAATCAGCAGAGCACTTATCTGGAACTTTGAATGGTCTTATCTAGAGCGTATTCAGTACACGTGACTTAATATTGAAATAGATAGTCAAAACACTTTCAAATTGTAGGCTAGAAACACCTCGTCATCTCACTCGGGCTAATTGCATTTGAAAAACTTAATGGTCTTCATCTTTCTTTTACAAATAAAGTGCTTTATAACTCATTCAAAGATTATGGTTGAGCAAGAAACATAGTATAGCATGTGATTGTCTCAGAAACCACCGTTCATAGGCTGTTTGAATTTCAAATTTTCATTGATTCCAGTAATAAGGTTTCCTTAGGTACACATAGCAAGTACACCAAAGTAGGAATCAGAGTAACTATATTGTTGAGAGCTTGCGGACATATTATAGTACAAGACTTTTAATATTGAATTTAGGTTTAAAATCCTATCTAGAATAATATTAACAGATTGTATCATATTTATTCATTTCTACCATTTCCTGAAATTCTTTAAGCAAATTTGATGGTAAGATCGATCAAGGGCTGACTATGCTCGGACATTGCCCACACGGAACAATAAAACCAGTAGCTCCGACGTTTTGTCCTACCTTCTTCAAGTACATAGGAATTACTACACAGCTAGTAATAAATATTAGTGATATTTCATTGTATCTGCACTTATAACATTGTAAAGTGTATATTAAAAGACCTGGCCCTCGTGAATCTCGATCTTCAGATGTGTGTTCCGTGTTAATCTCAAACAGTAAAATTAATATAAATAGTTTTTTTGCTTGTGTGGCGATTGCATCGCTATTTTTGCTATAATGTAGGAAGTTATCGATAACTTATAATTGGTACTTATCCCAATAAGTACTTTAACGGCCTTATTCCAGGAAGTATTATTGAAATACTTGTAAATTACACTTCTGCAAACTTTGTTAACATCAATTTTCGAGTTAATAATCAAAGACGGTTTGAGTTAATTATTTGGTTAAAACTTTCAAATACGCAGACTAATAGCTTTCTTTTTAACTTCGCTTCAATTATTACTTTATACCATGCATAAATAAAAATATTAAGAAATTGGAACTTAAATAATCATGATGGCTCAAAATTACAAGTGAACATTAAATAATATTTATTGTTAGTATATTATTAGCAGGGGCTATTAATCAGGAATAAATAATCGACGAAAAGAAATATCCAAGAATCATGTCTATTCTCTTGATAGTTGCAAAAATGGTGTACGTGGTCATCCTAATTAAATAAGTATTGCAAATCAGTATGTGTGAAGCCATTGTAATAATTTTTACTACATAAGTTTAAAAGGACATTTAATTGATCACTTAATAATTGAGACCTATGCTACAAAATAAATCTAAAGAGATTTGTAATTCCTTTGCATTACCAAATGAAGTTAAAAGTATTAACTTGTTTTAATAAAGAGATACATTTTGATTTATTACTTAGTGAAAACATATTGCTAACTACGTTGTTACCATAAGTGATTTAATAATTTTCCCTTGTAACATTGGTTACATTACACTTTATTTTTATCTCTACTGTATGCTGCTAACATTCTATGTCCTGAAGGTATGCTTTTACTAATTATTACAACATATTTGTTAAAAGTATTGTACTATAAATACTCATGTACAAAGTAAAAACCACTTTTCAATTATTTTAAGAGAACAACACCCTTTATGTTTTAAGCAATCCTCATGGGTCATTGGCTTGTGTCAGAACTTCAATAAAGGAAGAAGGCAGGTTTGTACGGTACAAGGTCAACAATAATGATAAAAAGTGCAAATCTAATAGACAGCATTTGAACCTGTGTACTAGGGTAACTCAGATCCAAAATCGACTCTAAGATCACAAGAGCTCCCAAAACAGAGAAATAAATTTTATCTTTTATGATTTAACATTGAAAGTATATATCTTTTTGATCAATACTTTTATGCGAGGACTCATCCAATAATAATATACATGCTCATTAAAACTACACATGTAAGTTTTAATGGGCGTAATGAATATTATAAAAAATTCCAAATAAGGCGTTATTGCATTTTGTAAATAAAGTTTACATAATGCAAGCAATTTTCGTGCAAACTCTAATATTTGGTGTTAAAACTCTGAAACAGTAAACGTGAAACTGTTATCCTCTGAACACCGGAAGTAAAGATTTAATTTGAATATAAAGGAAACATCCGATGTTATTAAAATCCAATATTAGGCCGAGTGTTGAGTTTTGCAACGCTTCCATAACCGTTTCTTCTTTTGTTATACTTAGTTTCGTTAGCTCCAATAAGTGATAAAGTATATATCCAATAAAAATATATACAAAGTGCTGAGATCTAATTGCAGGTGCATGCCTAGTAAGTTGCGCAACTTTGTCACATATACGCATTATAAGGAAAGTGTACATTTTCCTAGAATAGAGTAAGGGAATATTAATACTTTGATGTTAACGTTTGTGTGTTTCTGTTATTATTTTTGTTTCAAACGTTGAGCATTTGTTCAAAATAAATACTCTACGTTTTTCTTTAACTAATGTTCTTAACATCTCCAGCTGCAATTATTTAAGCTAAATAATATTTATTGATTATAAATTTAATTAAATACTTAGAAATGGCTCTGAGAAGATTACCACTTTAAGAGCATGCTCAAATTTCCTCTCAGTTCGAAGTATAGCGATTAGATATAGTGGTGCAAATGTGATGTAAATATCATGCTGTGGTGTATCAAAAATTAAAAAGTGTCATTCGAAATTGAGAAGTAAAGAGTCAGTAACAGAAGACGTAGGAGCGTCCTCCATTACAATGTTTGCTATTGACCACAGACGGTGTGAAAGGATAATTAGATATCTCGTATTTTCCATCCTTTTATGTAAACAAATGTGCAATACAACGTTTCAATATTTACATTTAGCCTCTTCTTCAGGTGAGAAAACAATTATTACTCAAGAGTTTGAACATGCAATGGACTGCTACTATAAAAGAAGGGGAAAAGATTAAAAATACACTAAAACTCCTTGGAGTACAGCTAGGAGATAATGAACACAGGCGTTTTTACTGAACAGATGCTAGCCACGAAGTGAAGAGCACACACACACACACGTCACTCCAGTTCAGGTAAAAGTAAAATAAATGTCAGCATTACTTGCGGAATCTTGGTGCTTCTTATATTAATAAGACAGAAGTGCGATGGTAGAGAGGGGGGAAGTGTAAAGGCAGGCGGCTCCTAAGTCCAGGACCAAAACTTTCTCGAAACATTGTGTTATACAATATAAAACATACATAGATGGCAAATATCTTATTATCCTTTTAACAGATAGTAGGTTGTAGCTTACAATAATACTACCCACTTGAAGAGGTGTGTTGAAAGTGACGATGCTTCATTATGTTTGGCTGAAGCTTTACCAACGCACGTACAATATAACTAACAGTTATCTCAATACGGCTCATTAATCAAAAGTTACCAGCTTTCTAACAATTTTATAACGTATTTTCTGTTTAAGTTATTTTCTTAGTAGTGTAGACCTATGGCAGGGAATTTTGCATTATCGAAAGCTATTGCATGTTTCGTTTTAAATTTATTCGACTATGGCTGAATTTTATAAACTCATGTTTTGTATTCTCAATTGCCCAATCACACGTTGACGTATAAAACGTGTTCTAACTTCAGTGTAGACTGAACCTCAACTATGACATTTGTAAATCAACAGTAGAATCGTGTCCGTCACTAAAATCAAATGGTTTTTAAGTTTTTGAGTTGGCTATGATACAGTTTTGATATGGCGTCACCTTAGAATACTCCATGTTTTACCTGTCGTCCCACGATGCAAAGGAAATTAAGTTTGACATCCAATTTTTCATTAATTCTAAATACAGTTGTTAGGATTAGTACATTTTCAAATATACCCTCATCAACATAATAATAAAAGAAATACAATTTTCTTATAATTTTTTGTATACGTACCTGATATGTTTTTGTGTAAACTGCATTTCTAATTACTTTTATGGAATGTCAAAATTTCACATATCAAAAAATGTTATTTTAAATTGTTTTTTTATTTATTTTTTTTTACACATCTATTAATATCTTCATACTGAAATATTACTTATGATAAGAATCGTTATCATTACACAAGACACGATTGCTTAGTATATAACAACTTGCATGATAGCAATTATACCAGAATCAACCAAATTATATCTAAAAAACATATATTTGGAAAAGGAAGCAGTTATGAAGCAATAATAATATTCTAAAATCTACTCTATAACCTTGAATACTGAAAGTAGTAGTTTGTCTGAATGATTAATACTTTATAACGTTTAGTTAGCCAACAGAAAAGTTACGCAGATACCATAACTATTGTTTCGTTATTAAAAGTGGTTACATCGTGAGCAGCGCAGCAGTTATTGGCAAAAGTTCTAAATTGCACAGACAATACCAATATTGGAACACCGCGTGGCATGTGGTAGAATCATTGGAGCATGATCAAATCTATGAATGTGTGCACCCAGAGGTAAACCATCTCTTTGTCATACGTACCGGAATGTATTACATTGTTATCCATACATAAATCAAATATTGCGTCTGACATATTACACGAGGGTATTATTAGTATCATTTATTCGGCATTATTAATACTGTAGATGTGTAAATTATCAAACAGTAAACTTGTGTTTCACTCAATATAAGTCAAAATGATGATTTTAATATCACAATGTTTATTGAAATCGGAGCATGTATCATCTTGAATACGCAAATGAATATAAATCGTGTAAATGTTCGATAATTCACAAGACATCTAAAAAACATTGGTTAAGAGTAACAAATAAAATTCGTAGCATTTTTTAGAAGTAATACTCACAAAACCCCCACCCCGCTCCATTTGTGATTTCACTAGTAAAAGAACTAAACTAACATTAAATAAATTGGAAAATTGTAAAATAAATTGTAAAATTGGTCAGAATAAATCCTGATAATATTCTAATCTGACCGGCGCAGTAACACGTGTATGTATGCGTGGACATATGCGTGTGCTGTTACAAGAACAATTATAATTCCTATTTTCTGGATTACCATGAATATTACCATTAAACAATCTTTAATTAAATGGAAGTCAGGAGCCATCAAATACCCCACATCTTTTACTTACTGTATGTTATATGCATTACCAATTTAATAAAGTAACAATTGTATATACGTTTGTAAAAAACAAATTGATATTATCTTTTATAAAAATGTAATAGAGCAATTGCCTGTAAATAAATGCCTGTGCCTCAATAAATAAAGCCAGAGAGATCTCAGTCTGTTTGACTTGGATCTTCAGTTTACCTCCCCTGCCTGGTACTTAACTGGAATGCCTGAGAAGTTGCTTGAACGAAAACTGTTTAGTTTTAAGTGCTATTTTATAATCTGCTATATTTACTGTGAAAATTTGAGTGAACATTGCAAGACGGATCATAATGACTTTCGTTGCGGTATTACTGAAATTAAATTCTCTCTAGTATTTCGGTTTTACTAATAAAAATGAAACATTATTGTAAAATGTAACATTGATATAGGTTTTTTAGATTTTTTTTGTGAAGTATATCAAAAGTTAAAGTTCATTTAGGCTTATTAACATGTACTAAAGAAAATAGAAGACAATATTAAAGTTAATGCCGGTAAGTAAATGCCAGTGACTGGAAATAGTAGCTTTTGTAAGTGAAGTTCATTTATCAGACGGACTTTATCGATCGAGGAACTAAACAAAATCAACTTTGGAAATGCATATCCCTCAAACGGTGAGTACATTTTTTGAGTGAGTGGCATTTTTACAGGATAGGAGTTTACACCCTATATTTACTTGATCGGAGCAACAATGAAAATGCTAATACTGCACCAAAACTCCTTAAGACAAGAAATATACTGCTATAGCCGAAACCATGCGCAATTGTACTTGCTTTTTAATTTCTTATTTATGAGTACAGAAATACAACGTGCTACTAATATGTCTACTTTAGATTCAAAATTGTTACAGGATTTAATCGTAATATATAATAAATATATTTACTATGTATACTGCGACATACAATTATTTCTCTATTCTGTCTTAAAATATATATATTTTTTACTAGTATGTTCAATATAACTTTTTGTATTTCATCTAAGCGTATGAAAACGTCTTCATTTTCAGGCTTCAAACCCCAAAACTTTGATGTTTATACTTAAATTCCAATTATTTTGAAGTGAGTCAGGAGATTGAAATAAATCCATAATAAACTATTTAAAAGACATGCCTATGGCTTACCTGTTGTAGAATATACATTGAGTACTTAATAGTGGACAACTGCTAGTATTTATATATCACAAAAACCTTTTTTTTTCTTCGAGTTTTTGTTTTAAAACTAAACACATCTCATTCTCGTTCAGAATGGTTGTCTCACATTCTTGTGTTCTTAAGGTTGCGGTCTCCTGTTCCAATTTATTGTATTAAAGAAAAATAAGGTTCTTTTCAATACGAATATAAGCCAAATATGATATTCAATCAGGCAAAATTTAAATTATTGTATAATTTAAGTCATTAGATTTGTGTTTCATACGCAATTGCCCGTCAAGCTTATAAGCAATTAAAGGTTACATTATGCAAATTTTAATTCTTAGGGATAATACGGTCGTGTTGTCTTTCTTGATAATTATAACGTATATATATATATATATATATATATATATATATATATATATATATATGACTAATTGTATTGTATGTGACTATAATTATTGTAATGGATAAATTAAATAACAATATTAAATTTAATTAACCACGTAGTGATAATATTTGCAATTACAACGGACTCTTGCTTGAAATCCTACATTATAAGCTGCGCGGCAGTTATTGTTGTATGTTCCGATTGCACACACAGTACCAATATTGCCGAACCGCACATATGTATCATTGGACCATGATCAAATATAGGAATGTGTGCACTCACAGTTTAACCATCTCTTAATCATACGAACCAAAGTGATAAACAATTTTGAATTGTTCCGTATATAATTTTGTTATTTATTGATGAATCAACCACTGTGTTTGCCATATTACACTATAACTTCATGTGTAATAAAACGTTTGATTTTGATCCATTATATACATGGGATGGAATTTACTGGAATTAAAGTAATAAATATTATTTCGTAAACCTTCTTTGTCTGCCAATATATTATTATTTATTTAACTAAAACACGAATCTTTTCTAATAGCCAGTATATATTCCATATCATCAAATCATTAGCATAGTGTTTTGTTATGTATTATAACACAATTAAGAGAATAAGTTTCACTAAAATAGGGTATTAAAAGATAGACTTATACTAGTAGATGCCATTTTAAGTACATTAGATTACATATTTTTAGTTCCAATTAAAATAATAGTGAGGTCATTAAAATCTTTCTGCAGTAGTTACATGCAGTTATGATATAGCTCTTTCATATTGTATTTAAAACTTTCTCATTACCTTTTATATATAAAGCATACGCAAAGAATAAGGGCTTTATATTCATGATATTCAAAGTTTACTATTTATAGTTTTTAAATATATTCAAAGTTTTCATATTTATATGAAAAATGCAAACTGTTGGGATTACATTGACTACATTCTGTTTGTCTGTGAGTGTGTGTGTGTGTGTGTGTGTGTGTGTGTGTGTGTGTGTGTGTGTGTGTGTGTGTGTGTGTGTGTGTGTGTGCGTGGAGGGGGGTGAGCACGCGTGTAGGGTTGTATTTTATTAAGTAGAAAGATCATAGGAACATATTTCCTGCATTATTGAACCTTAAACATACCAGGTAGCTCGCGTTTGAAAATTTAATCAAGCTACGAATACAGAAAGACATACGAGTCATAGGCTCTGTGGGGTTGCATGCAAAATTAGTAATCTATTGCTCTTTTTTTGCTCTTAAATGTAGTGAACGGCCTGTCAAATCACTTGTAACTTTGTAAGTTTTGTATTTAAGAAATATAATTTTAAGTTGTGTAGTAATTAATTATAAATTTGTAATTAAATTATTTAGTGTTTCAACATAAGATTACTTTTATTAATATTTTGTACTTATTATTGATTTATCCTCTAAAACTCTTAATTTGAAGAGAATAAAAAACCTGTACTTGTCATAGGCGATAAAACTATCAATGCGTAATTGTGACAACCTAATAATAAAGCAATATATTTAAGCAATAGGGACATTAAGAGATGTTGAATATCGTTCAGCAGTGTAAAAAATTCTTCATTTCGGAATAACGCAAAAAAGGTAAATTATGAGGTTTAGGAAGTAGGTCGACTGGTATTGTTCGATTTTCCAAAAGGAATTTACGGCATTAAAAAACAAATCAAGAATAAATAAAGAAGGTTTCAAGGAGTGTAAATTGTATGATGGTCTATAAACCACGATTTCTATTATTAACGTAAATAAAAGTTTTCATTTTAATTTGTAATTGACGTCTGTTTCACCACTTCTGTACAGAAACTTCTTCCTGCCTTATGTGTTGTAGTATTCCTGAATTATAAATGAAGTATTAGTTATGCATAAAACAGTAAATGCATTCAAATACATTAAGACTTGTGAGGTATGATAATTGAGTTCGGAAATAGCCTTTAAACCTTAGAATTTATTCCGAATGGTCAAACAATTAAAAACTTCGCAGTTAATAGATAGAATCATGTTTTGGTTTTTTTCGCTATGTTTTTTTTAAACTGCATAAACTGTATCAAACGGCCCTTTCTAGTAGTAAAAAGCCAAACCGCTTAATTTTAAAGACCCAAATACTAAATACTTACTACCTAGTTTGTAAGTCTAAACCTATTAAAAATCATCATTAAAAAATAAATAAAAGTAGTACTACAAGAAATCAACATAGATATATGAAAGAGTTTTGATCCAACACTTTAGTGGAAAGGCCGCAAATTTTTTATGTGATTAAATACACATCAGTTATCGTACACGGTATATGTTTAATACAAAAGTATCAGACGATTTTATTTATAACGCTATCTAAATTAAATATTATTACGTAAAACATGACACTTTTAGATGCTTAAAACTATCACGTGACTCTGTGTTTAAATATTTTTCCAACCACCTGCATGGAATTTACAATTTAAGTACATACCATAACCAGTTTGAAACTTTCAAAATATCCAGGAACGACAGAATTACAAAACATGAGCCTAAATCAACTATAATGACGTCTTCATTATTATCGTTCATGCTTGTGTTGATCGATCATTCGGGCACATCCAAAAGATAACTTTGACATTGATTTACGTAGTTTATTGAAATGCAAATTCTTTTCAGTTTTATAAGCAATATATTACTTTATAAAAATAAAGTATTAGGAAAAAATTAAGTTAAACTCTTTTAAAATGATTCGCATGTGTTTCTGTAAGATTGGTATAATGTAGTAGCAATCTTCGAGAATAACCACAATACCGGTATTGCTAATTTTGTATTAAAATTAACTGGACTTAAATTAGTTAATCTGGGTATAAAAGTGCTACTAAAACGTACTGGAGTTCATTTTATGTTGATAATTTGTTTGGTAATTGGCAGAGCGTTAGCGAAGCCTATCACTGGAGGGGCTCAATAATTCGATTTCTGTTTGTCTCTCTGTCGGCACATATCTGAAAACAAACAAACACATTGGCTTGAAATGTTGTAAGATCCTTTATTTCTATGTAAACAACATAAGTGACTTGACTGGGCCTTAGTGAAAATTTTTACATTGGCCTCTTCGGTAACCATGATATCAATGAAAAAATTTCATATTAACAAAACTTGTAGTAGCTACTATAGCTAACCCAGACTTTTATTAAATGAGCACTGAAATAAAACCTAACTTATGGCGCAAAAACTAATGTTTCGTGTGGCAAGATATCTCTGTAATATTTTACATTACGCTTGATTTCTATGATACTGAACCTACAGTAATAATATAATAATAATAAACATAAATAATGGAATTTGGTTGAGCTACATTGAAGCCTATCACTCAGTAGACTGACACAACTTGACGAAAGTAAAAAATTTCTTTTCTGTAAAATTTATTGTCTGATTAGTGCAACTCAAGAAAGAAGTAAAGGATAGATTTGAAAATTTGGATTCAAACTTTAGTGAAGCCCGTCACGTGACTCATAGTAAGGCCTAATACTACCTTGCCCTAGATGGTGGAGAAGCATGTACACGTAATAAACAACTGGTGTTTTGTAACTGGCAGATGTTCTTATCACTTATGTACAGACTAGTTCCTTCCGCAGCTGAGGCTTCCCTTGATATGAAAAGTGCTACAGCCCATGCAGTCTTTAGAGAGTTAAAATTTGGTGTGAAACTCTACCTATACAAACTATTCATTTAAATTAAAAACTGTAAATATCTGCCAATCTAAGTCGTTCAGAAAGCCAGGATGTTGTACGCTGTAGGGTAAAAGGGAACACTAACGTCCCCCTCCGTCCATCATGTTCCGTTGTTTGGAAAATATTTATTTAAACATACTTACTATACCTACTATTAGGATATTTCATAACGAGATTTACCTCCTGATTATGTCTGTATTACTTTTTGAATTTTTATCTTGCCTAATTTAGTTTGCTATTTTATTGACGAAACAATCTTAATCTAAATTATAAATAGATTTTTTTAAATGGAATACTAGTTTCATATTTTGTAATAGATTGTACGAAGTTTAACCTTTATCACACTTCAATGTTAGGAAATTTGATGTAAATACTTTATAATATATAGTTTGATATAAATTAAAAACCCGTAAAAATGAGAAACCGATGTAAAGCGATAACTCCTCATTATTGATAAAGTAAATAATGGTTAATGGTAACAACAACTTTGGTGATTAGTTCAAGTTAGTCCCAAGTTACGCCGTCATTGTTTACCAAGAAATCATCCTGGATGATTTATTAGTTACAGTTAGTTCTAACACGGTTTTCTAATGTTTTGTGTTAGTTATTCATTAGTTGACATTCTATGGTTGTACTTTGATATTTTATTTTTGTTAAGTATTAATGAATTCTTTAACGGGTAATATTTATAATTAATTACGAAATCCAAAAGATGAAATTTAAAATTTTTCACAGTATACGCTTTATTAATTATGAAACTATTTCCAATATCGGAAAAGCTATATGGAAACATTGGTAAACTATTTTTGAAAAGTCATTATTAATTCAATATATTTTTATATTATCCAAACTGGTATTTCATTAAAGAAAATTGGTGACTGCATAGAAAAGTAAAAAGCTCGCATGAACGTAGAATCTATGCGAATAAAAATAATTACTTAGAAGTTTTCACTTCATTTTTCTTAGTGGGAATGGATGACAGTTTATTCAATATCATTGGGAAAAATATCAATATCATTGCTGATTTTATATCGACTTCCTAATACTAATCTCCTGAAAAAAAAAACAACGCAAAGAAAATAAAGTTTCTCTTACAAAAAAAACCTATAAGTATAGGAAATGTATAATTATTATCCTATAAAAACAGTAAAATATATAAATAACGAAATGCGAGGAATTTAGTTTGGAAAACTGTTACACATTGCCATTTTTTAATAGAAATATAAATAGATAGTATGTATTTAATTTGGTAATGTTTCTTTATTATATTGACTTAAATACTTAGTTTCGATTATTGATTACATTGTTTTAATATTTTAAATAACATATCTGAAATACAGTTACTAAACGAAGTGAGATATAACATAATGTTTTTGCTTGTTATGAAGGGAGCAATTTTTAAAAGTTCTGTAAAGAGTCATTTTCAGTTGGGCTGACTATATTATGTATCATGGTAAGGACTAGATTCAACTTAAAGCGTGATCCGTTTAAATTATTGTTTTTCAATATGTGCATTTTAACTTATGATAGTTTCTATATTTTGATCTCCATGTATTGAAATTAGTTTTAAAAAGACGTCCAAAAATATAATTCAAATCAAAGAGATTATTATAAAGTAACTGTAATAGAGAAATAGGGCAAACATAAGTTGAGTTCATTTGGAAAAAGTAAAAATATTTATTCATTAAGTAAAGTTACGGAGTCATGTTGTAACAGTTGTGACAAAGTTGACTTCGTTAACAAGAAAGTAAGTTTAGAAAAGTTCCGGACGCCCAAGACATTCAACTGTAATTCTTTATAAAAAGTGTTGTTATCCTTGAAGAAGAAATATCGGTGCAGTGTCATCTAATATAAATTATTTAATTTAAATAATTAAGACATGTACATATACACACACACACACACACACACACACACACACACACACATATATATATATATATATATACAGGATGTTTGAAACGTATGGGTACGGCTTAATATTTAAAAAACCATAGGAGATAACATCTATAAACTTTGCTAAATAAATACCGAAGTTTTTTAGTTTTATTTATTGTGTTATAAATTTATGACATGATTTGCTAATTAAAAGAAGTCAGTGAAAACACATTGGTTAGTAGAGTGAAACGCCGTCAACCGCATCAGAATACGACGATCCAGTCAGAAATGGCAGCGCATAATGTACTTCACAATGTGTATCTAAAACAACCCGCCATTTCTGATTAGATAAACCTTTTGAGATGCGGTTTGCGGCATTCAATTCTACTAAGATAGATCTTTCAAATAAGGTATCACTCGACCCATGCTTCAATTTAAGATTTCCATGTTTTCCTCTGTGGGCCATCCCCCCATGGTTGGCATGTCATAGTAATAGCAAGAAAAAATAGTTTACATAGCCATATGACACTGTGCAAAGTTTATAGATGCTATCTCCTAGGGTTTTTTAAATATTAAGCCATACCCATACTTTTCAAACACCCTATATATATATATATATATATATGTACCAACACGGTGTGGTAATGGGGTATATAGATTATACAATTTAAGAACAGATAGGCGAATAACTTCATACGATGTTAGCTTAGCCTACGTCACTTGTCAGAATACAGGTAAAGAACCTAACAACTTAAGCTGGTTAATGAAATTCATTTTTAGAGTTCAATATAATAGTAAATTTACTTCCCTAATATAAAGTACTACTTATATTGCTTTATGGTGTGTAATTAAAACTAACTAAACAATAGCTTATCATATGTAATAGGCTATGCTTTCAAAGAATATGTTTCCACCTTAATAATTACAGTTGGTTTTGAATTCTTGCACAAATAGTTTACTCACTACCAGGTGGATATGAAGAAAATCTTCTTTTAACACCTTATATCTTGGTTCATCCACGTTCATAAAATTGCTATTACATTCAATATCAGTATATTCAAAGTTTTCACTTTCAACTCGACACTGTTTCTTCCATTGTTCACTTTCACTCTTTTTTAGTTTTTTTTCTGCAACCTTTTGTAGCATGGAACTGCCCAGCTCATTATTGTAGGCTGAATCGTCGGCTGCAGTTATTTAATATTTTTAGAAGATTTTGGCAGGCGCAATATTCATCCTAACAAAAATTAATAAATAATTATATACTTATCATGGGAATAAAATTCCACCATGTATATGAATATCGATAGAATCGAAATGATATTTAAACATACTTTCAATAATTTCCAGTCCCATGTTAATATTATTTGTGAACGATTACACCAAAAACCGTTCAAAATTGCAACTTCCACAGAATCGTTTCGTTACTCTTGCAGCAAGTGTATGTTTCACACTGCGTTTGTATCAATTCTATTTAATTTATAATTGAAATTATCTTTTTCAATGAAAATTATGATATCGAGTTATCACTGTATTAATGATACATGCCACCATGATATAATTAGCTTAACAGAGAATATATAAGAGTCAATCGTGGCGTTGATGTAGAAATAATTAGGTCGATGAATATTTTTTTCCTTTACATGTTATAGAATTATTAAAATATAATTGTTTTTACCGCTACTTAAATAAAAATAAATAAACATTGTAAAGCAAATAATGTTTAAATTATGGAAAATTTATATATCGTTACTACGTTATGAATTTTGACAAGGTTTGGAGCCCACACACTTGGCTCATCAGATTTTCCATTATCTTAATAATTTTTAATACAACTTTAAATTACTAAACGCACGACACAACTAGATTTAAATTACCTTAATTTCATATTTTGTAGTCCATACAGTCCACCTAGTATTTATTTGTTAATTCGTATTTCGTGTTACGTTATCACATAATTTGTAATCTCTTACAATTTTAACCGTTAAGACGAATCTAATTATTAGAAAGAACGAATGATAAATCTGAGGCTGCGGCTGTGCCAGTCAAACATATCGTTAACGACAAGAAAAGATTGAATCGGCCATAAAATCACTTTATTACGATTTTATGGTTCTTTAAATAACATACTTTCCAAAGCAGAGTTTAAATAGGAATCCACGTTGTTAACTAATAACTCTAATTTTAGACAAAACGGTCATAATTATAATTTTATTCTGCATTTAATTTTTAAGATTATTTTAATTTCCTATTATTATATAATTTATAAAGACAACCCTATATTGTATAGTGCCTAATCTGCAAAAGTATAATATTATGGTAAAAAGTATTTTACAAAAAGTTTTGTTTGTCTTTAATTTTTAGTAGAGGAGGTCATAAAAAATTTTAACTACTTATTTCTTTACTGCAAAACAAATAAGTCACTCTATTAGAAAATTTGTTTATATTTTGTAAAAAAATGGAAAATTGTTTGGAAAAGTTGTTGGGGAAGTAAATAATAACACTTTTTTTCCTCGATATGTTTCTACATACTCTCACGTTGGCTACAACTAAGCTAGCCACCATTAGTGAAATAGCTTTAACCTAAACTAAATTCGCTTGGTGAACACATTTGAAAAGGAACTGAATACAGTCAAATGATATTTTCACATCTAAAGTAGGTATTGAAATGAGCTTTCATTTGAATTAACTATGGTAACTTAGAGATGGTAACTACGAGTACTACGCTTTTCGATGTTAAGCTTTTTATACATCCCATAATATTCTTCAATTTAGTTACCCAAATAAATGAACTTAACACTAATAACTTGTAGTTTAAGTCTAATGAGTAAATGGCTAACGTTAGGAACTTAGGTGATTAGTCCAAGTTAATACCAAGTTACGCTGTCACTGTCTAACAAGAAGCCACTGAGGATGATTTACTTGTCAGGATGCGCGGCCACATTGTTGTAGTGAATATAGATTATTAATTACTAAATATTTGCTGATACAACTATCCCTCAGTGTCGAACTTCATTATCTATAACCAGGCAGTTTAGTAACGATTTGAATGCTGTAGAAGTTTTGAAAATAAAAATAACTTTACAAATTCCTCCGTATAGGGAATCGAAAACGGTATTGATGTTAATTAAAAGTCTTGATAAAATAAATGTTATATTATTGAAACCCAGTATCAGTTGTGGTTAGAATTTTATTTTGATAATTTAATTCTCTTTCTTTAACAGAGAGGCAGGTGGGCTATAGAGGAGCATTCATTTAACGTCAGAGGTAACATTAAAACACTCAACTCTAGCAGCTTTCTTTACCTTTGCGGTTCACAATAAATCAAGGAAAGTAAAATTTAAATAAGCTTTTAGATATAACAATTTGAAATATTATTTAGTTATTAAAATTATTAGAACAAGGAAATATCCTGGAATAACTATGTAAGAAAGATTACGTAAATTTTTCTTATATAAGAAGATATTTCATTTTGTAATTATTTCAGGTTGCATTGCTATATATTTTGACTTAAATTTTTTTGCAGTATAAATGATATCAATACTATTTAATTTCATAACGTTTAATTATAGTTTCCATATAATCCACCTTGCGTAGTATATGTTTTAGTTTTATAGTTGTAGTGTTTAATTATCTTATCCAATATTTTTCACTTTTTTAAAACAACCAATATCAACGGCTTCACATTCATCAAAATTACCATAATCCGAATATATGACAGTATGTAAGGCTTAAGCCAAATAATGCCAGTTTGTGATCAAGACAACTGCCGCAATTAAAGAAAACAATACTAAACTTTGTGCCAAGGTACTTACACCGAACTTTAAAGAGTCCATTGTAACCAATCGAGCATTAAAAATATACCATTTAAATTTTAGTAAAAATTCTCCCCTATTTCTAAATAGTGACAGAATATGGCACTTTTAAAATAGAGTAGGTAATTTTAATTTCTTATACTAGCAGTTTTTTATATACCTCATTGTTTTAAGATAGTGGCCATTCAAACAAACCCTGGAAAAGGAATGTTTTATATGTCAGTTATTATACATTATACCACCTAAGGTCCGTTACATTCTTATTCGGAGGTGAGTTACAATAATGCATTTCTTAACATTTTTATATATTATATGATTTGTATATATAAGGTGTATAAAATACGTTTAATTAGTATAAGAAATCGTAGGAATTTTATTATGAGCACAATAAGCACATTAGCTCTTAAAATCTCCAACTAAGCTGGTGCAGAGGCAATATTTGTGTACAGCTTGGATGAGTTTGTTAGACTGTCAACAAATAAAACATTTCAAGATAGCGGGTTGGATTTAAATAAACTTTTCCAAAATATGGTAAACGTTTTCCCTACTGTACCGGTATGTTGCATTGTAATATTCAAGATTAGTACCTTGTGTATGTTTTACCACATTTACAGAACTTCGAAACTACGCATTCCAGATAGTACTTGAAACAATGTTTTCCTTTGGAAGTTGGAAACAAACTTTCCCCACTTCTCCACAACAAACACGGGAAGGAAGCGACAGTAACGAGAAGTTCGTGTTTCCTCAGTAGATAACCTTATGTTTGTTCACTTTGTTTGCACTTCAATTCTCTCTCGAGTGATAGTTTTCGCTAAAGCTCAGATAATAAGATAAGTTAAAAAATATCAAACAAGAATGATGTACTCTGCTTTGTGAATTTTGTTATTTTGAATTGAGCAACCACTTAAATTTAAATGAATTAGAATACGAAAGTTTAATTTGATCAGAACAATTTAAAACTTGAATAATATTATTGGAACTTTGCAAAAATTGGCTTTGCATAGCTAGATTTGTGTAAATAATAAAATTTAGTTGTATTTCACTCTAAAAAATTTAAACAACAACAAGTTTATTCGTAAATCTTCAGTTGTGTTTTGTATGTATTGCTTGTAACAAGCATCTATAGATTCTCAACGTCATCACAACACTCTTATAACAAATTACTCGTCCCACAGAGATTTATATTGATTTTAAGCAATCCTTACAGATTACTTACTATAATCTTCAAAAGAACTTATATCATTGATGAAAAATCAATCTTGATATTTTGAACTCCATTTATTTGGAAACAAGTAGAAAGTAAACTATTAAATATAAATAAAAAATAGGTATACGAGTTACTCTAATAAACCTTAGCTATCTTGTTTTACCTTAGATGGAGATTCTGCAATGTGTAAAGATCCCCAATAACGACAAAAATATTAACTGCGGAACGTATTGAACAAGATTGCACACATTTTAGCTTTGTAATTTTTACGTTTTGATCTTGTGTTTAAGTGAAGATTATTTTATATTAAGTATAAATTATCAAATTTATACGCGTAAAATATACATAGAGGACATGAATCGGTCGTTTTTTCGAATTTAGTTTTTTTATATTTCGCAAAAATACATTTTTATTCTTAGCTCAATACTACATAACATTAATCATATTACATATTCAATTTATTGATTTTTAGTCAGTCGTTAGACCTATGGTAATATTTCAATTATCTTTTGCTTTTTTTTATATTTATACGTTTAATTGTCTCAGCTTTAACGAAGCCCCTCACTTAAGGGGCTATACAATTCCATTTAATTTTGTCTGACTAACCGCAAAACATCTTGAGAACCAACTAACTTATACACATAAAATTGTGCTTCAGTTTTGTATGTGAAACACAGAATTTTATGACACTAAATGTCACTCCACGAGAGTTTTTAAAGCGTTGGTGAATATTTTGCCAAAGAAATATTAGAATAAATTAATCTGTGATCAAACTCAACACACCAATTAGAGTATGAAACAGAGATATACATAACACATTTAGACTATTTATCCCAACACATAAAACTATATATATATATATATATATATATATATATATATATATATATATATATATATATATATAGCAATTTTGTTTGCAGTATTTGTACAGTACAAAACCTGATAAAAGTTTTTTTAAATAACATCTTAATGTATTCTTATAAGGACAAATTTCATCCATACAAAGTTTCTATAAAACTGCATTTATATAAGAATGATATTTACGATGCGTCTTTTACTTAAAAATTTCATTTGAAGTTAACTCAATGTGAATGATGAGTTTAGCTACAGTTTACCTTCCTCTTGGTGAACTCTTTCCACCATAGCCATGATATGTGTAGATAACTAGGTTACTGCTCTGTTATATTTTATTGTGTCAAAACATCGCCGTACACTCTATTTTGCATCAGATAAAACAGTTTTAATAAATCGTTACATAGATCACGCTATATTTTAAGTCTGGCCTTCTCTGATAAAGAAGCGAGTTCACTTTTAGCTTCTTTATAGACTGTTTTTACGATCCCGTCAGGCGAACTTGATACCAGATTCTGGAATCAAGTCTGTGACAGCGTCCGGGTTCAGACGCTGCACTGAAGGAAAGACAAACTTGAGCCAAATTCAACATTCTCAATACATTACGGTTAGAGAGTGTAAAACGTTTGTTACCAAAGAGGTCTGTAATCATGTAATTTAAAAGTCAATTATCTTTATCTCTTTGAAATAATTTCTAAGCTGGAACTACCAAAGTAACATGCAAAACAGATTAAAATATAAAAAGATTTATTCTTAAACGGATTAAATACTGATAATTAACTTATTTACTTTGTCCTTCGTATTTCAATAGTATAAACCATTATTATATTATAAGTATATTGGTTTTATTGGAACACAAAAATCTTTCCAATACTTAGTTTGCCATACTGTATTTGTTCCTGAGGTTTTTTTAACGATTGTTTCAATAATCAGATAAAATCAAAGCTTTAATATTTTTCAAAACCTCCTCCCACAGACAGTTTCAGTAGTTGAAGCATTGTAAAGTGTGCTGGTAAAAGGGTTATAAACTAGTATTTATCATGTTTAATTATAAATGTTGATTTAACGACATATTGTAACTAATATTACTAATAAAGTAAGTATAATAAAACAATGCATTTGTATATAACATAGTAAGAGTGCTTTGTAAAATACTACAATACTGATAGCTTTCTTAGACTTGCATTTTATGTCTTCCTTAAACCACAGTTTTTATCTGCACTACCAAAGCAGCTTTAGGACAAGCAAATGATTTTAACTATAGCAAATATGTAATAATAAGAGTTTATGGTAATAAATATTACAGACTTACTAGAAAATCCTTCCTATAGACATTACGGTTTGTTGTAAGTTTTGATAGAGTGAGCATTATACACAAATCACTTAGTAAACGGTGACCCAACCAAAATGCACGAGGTAAATTGTAAATAAAACAATGAGTTATCTTAATATATTTTATTATGATATAAAAATTTGTGACAATTATGTGTGAAACAAAATATCCGATGCTCTATATTTTGAATGACTCTGAGACATAATTGAGGCTCAATGTCGTTAATATGCCGAATTATCTAATCCTTAACTTGTACCGTTAGTTAGTTCCATTTTATATAATGCAACATTTCACAACCTTGTTAGCCAATACACCTTAGTATAATTTTTTATCCAATGTTCCGGAACTAAATTATCGACGGACTAACTACCTAATTGGCACGCGTATGAATATTTTATTGTAACCCTTCGTAGCAGCCCAACTACGTGACCGATTTCACCTCGCGCGAGCTGTAAAAATTTATATTTCCGTATTATTAAATTAGCCCTTTGATGCCAAACATATAAAAATGAATGTAACGTAAAGTAAAGTTGTAAATAGTAAAGTAACGTACCCTTGAAGATCTTTTATTTGCTTGATTGAAATGGATACAAGTTGTGGCGTCGAACTTCTGACGAGCACGTTGTCGTGATAACATTTTTGTCTCATTAAATGGCTAATATCGTCGCGAATTGTTTTAGGCTATCATTTAAGTAGATGGCTACCACTTTTATAACTTCTACTCCTCTTCTAGTAATTACCGACTAGAAATAACCCTTCTTAGACTACAGCTTCAATGTCTCGTGCCAAGACGCCGACGCCCGGGTTGTGAGTCTACATATTGTGAAGGGAAGGAAAATCTTAAAGTTTTATGAAGTAAAATATCGTAGGCATAATTCTATAGAACATTGGATATTTTAGGCCCACCTATCAGATATACATTTTTAGTTCTTGTAACCTAATTGGCAACAACGTGGCAAGGCATACATTTAATTTACCAACTAAAAGTGGTGCTTGTAAGTTTCATTAATTAAATTGAACTTATAAGTAAACTTTGCAATTCGAGTATTTATTACTACGACCTCAGAAGTCACCACCCCCATGTGTTATCGTCATTCGGTACAAGCTCTTGAATTAATCTTGGCTTATTGACGTACACTTTTTCTTTTAAATATCCCCAAAGAAAGAAGTCCAATGGTGTCAAATCTCATAATCGTGGCGGCAAATTAACATTGCAACGACGTGAGATAACACGGCCATTGAATTTCTCTCGCAAAAGAGCTACCGTTTCGTTGGATGTGTAGCAAGTGGCACCATCCTGTCGGTACCACATATCGTCCAGGACCCTATCCTCATTTTCTGGCCACAAGAAGTCCGTTATCATCTCACGATAGCGAACACCATTCAAGGTAATTGCTTGGCCGACCTCATTTTCGAAGAAGTACGGTCTTCTTGGTTACCGATGCCGCCAGCCCATAAACCGCACCAAACAGTCACTCTTTCTGGATAAATCGGCTTTTCAACAATTACTCGTGGATTCTAATTTGCCTAAATGCGGCAGTTCTGCTTGTTTACGAATCCACTGAGGTGAAAGTTTGCCACGTCGCTGAAGATAATTTTTTTTTTAAATCACCATTGACTTCTATCTGTTCAACCAACCATTCGGCATATTGACGACGCTTGAAATGGTCAGTAGGCTTCAGATTGAGAACCTTGTAAGAGTGTAAATTCAAATCTTTATGCAATATTCGCATCAGTGATGTTCGTGAGATGTTCAATTGTTGCGCACAACGACGAGTCGAGGTTGACGGCTCTTCTGCCACACTATCGCAAACAACACCAATGTGCGAGCACGCACAGGTGTTTTCACATTTCGCACAGATCCGGTTTGCTTAAATTTCTCCCGATTGTGGACACATTTGGTCGATTATGGTGACCAAAATAATCACGAAGTGCACGAAATGCGTTTTGATTTGAACGTCCATTTTCGTAAAATGCTTCAACAATCTTAACGCGCTGCTAAATGGGATATCTCTCCATGGTTGAATTTGTCAAAAACTGAAACAAAAAAATGTCAAATTGAGTTGGACAAAATACCTGACGTTAAGGTGTGGCTAACAATTATCATCGTGCATTATGGATGGACCACCCATTACATGGCACTTAAAATTGACAATGTAACACCTTACTTTCTCTGTTTGCACAGAACTTTAATTATTGTTTTTATTTCCGTACCTTAAAAAGAAATAGTAGTAAAAAAAGTGACAAAATATCAAATGTAATTAAAATAATATTAAACTGCGTATTTTTGGATTAATTTTGTGATAAATATTCATAACACTAATACAATCAAATGCAGAATAAAAATCAAGTACAATGGACATTTGTAGCCATTGTTTTTATGATAATGTAATATTAATTAATTAAAATATAAAACAAACAACTCAAACCAGAGGGCAAGTTAACTATAAAAATGTGTAACTCGTCAACTCAATTTCATGTGACATCAAACCTTTTTATTGTATTCACATATTTTCTTCAAACATTTAATTTTATATTTGTTTTTTCTCCATTCCTAAAATTTGTTATAAAAAAAATATCTTTGTTATGAAAATGCTTGTTTATGAATATTAAATTATACTGAAGAGATTTATGCGATGAAAGAGGAAACGTTGCCAGGATGAAAATTGTTTTTATAATATATAACACGGAACACTTCAGTGTATGATCCTGAATATTTACAGCCTCATTAGCAATTTTAATTCCCAGCAAGTGTTGAGTTACGGCCGCGCTGAACGCACATTCATCATCGCCTGAAATAGATACGAAGAATGTGAGCTTGGTATAAAGTATTGCCTTTACTTTTCAAACAAAAAACTAAGGTTTGTAGACTCTAAGAAAAGAATCGTTTAGCATTAATGTTTATTTTCTCTCTGAGAATTATACAAGGAGTTAGTTAGTTCCATTAGATATGTATATAATTGCAGCTAATCGTATGCATTGGTTATTGTGTTTCAATCCTACTAATTAAAAGAAGGAGGAATGCATAAATTAAATTTAGTGTGAAAAAAAATCAGACTTAGAGTAGGTGGTGGGATACAGGGGAACGAATTTCATCCGTGTCAAAAGCTACATTAAAATAATAAATATTCTAGCCGTATTGTATTTTTTGGTTGAAGATAAATCAACGAAAATGGAAATTATATAATATAAATACTTATAATTACTCTACCCACCAATTAAGTGTTTAAAAAGTAATGGAAAAAGGATGTCTGATACGGAATTAGAAAAGGAGGTCACAAATATTATATAATGTTGTTCGAACTTGAGATGTTCAAGGTTTTTTTACAATTTACATTATTTTATGTTCTGTAGAAATGTCCCTAATATTTTTAAAAACAAAAAGTGAAAAATTAATAATATGTACTTCAGTTATTTGTGTTTGTTACGTTATAAATTGTAAATGTTCTAATATATTTACGTGTTTTCTGAAAACTATGCTTTCAATTTCTTATTAAGTATTATGATTCTTTTATTTAATCTATATGCTAAATAAGGTATAATGAATAAGGACTTGTAACAGAAATGAAAATAACGGAAGGTTTCTATGTATTTATCACATCTATAATTTGATTAAACAAAGTGAATAAATATTAATAACTGTTAAACCTTTTCTGTCTACCATTGAGAATTTTAGTGTCTGACCAGACAAGGAAGAGTTTAAGGCATTTTATTTTAAATTAAACAGCTAAAAAAGATATGTGGGTAATTTTGGTTTTAAATCATTGAGATAAAACTAATAATTCATTATAATAGTTTTAGTTGAGAATCTTTGCTGGTATGAACAAGTGTCGATCTTGTAAGAGATAATAAATCATATAGTGTTTCCCTTTATGTATATAAAATCGTAATACGGTTTTCATACATTTCTTTAAGTAAATATTATGTTGGTTGTTGCACCCTGTTATCATTAAAACACTCTTTAAAAAGTGTATGATTAATCTAGTAAAGTTGTTTGAAATGATACATTTGTATCTTATATTCAGAAAATCTGTAAAGAGATTACAGAATAATACAGTTCAAGAAATGAGCAATGAATTATTTCAATTCTCATCAAACTTAACAAATCCACTGACCCTGTATCCACAATGTTTTTAACGATTTAAAATTTTGAAATGTGAATCTCATACAATATCACTCTAGTGAAGAGGGTTTAGGGGGCCTACATAACACAAATATTACTATTGTCACATTTACCAGTTCAATGTTAATTAATCTATAACAATTGAATATACCGATGGATTACTTTGATGTTGGATAATCCTACGCTGTACATTCTTATGGTCATTACATTATAAACAATTTGTTATATTACCTTTAAAAGTAAAAATACTATTGTGTACACCTTTAAGACTTAGCTAATTGTTTTATTTAGTTATAAAGCATATTAATATTTATGATATTAAAATTCGATGGCTGATTGTTTTAACTCAGTTTCATCTGAAATACTTTGACATGTTACGGAAGCAAGGGGAATATTTCAGAGATGCGGGTACTTGGAGGTCAGCTCTGCGGCCCTTGAAGCCCTCGACTCGAGAGCCCTTCACTTTGCCCTAACTGCCAGGTTGTTGACAGCTGTCTCGGCATTAGTTTCTAAGTTGTACAAGTTTCCTTTAGTTAGGTTTCTCCCAAACTTTAATGGAATCAATCAAATATCGTGATTTTTTTTAAATGTATGAAAGATATTCCAAGACCATTAAGAACAGATCGTTTGGTGAATGAACAAAAAATTTATAAAACTTACTTAAACATTACACTTTTCTTAGTTTGTTTTTTAATGATTTTTAAACGGTAATACGATAGCAATTAAGTTATAGTAAAAGTGCTTTTGAATTTGGATAATATAACTATACATACTCATCCAATCCCTGTTTACCTCACATCACTAAGCGTTCTTATTCTTAAACAAATTTAAACAAAAATCATGTGAACAGACTTAAACTTCATGAAACACCATTTTTAGATAAATATTTACTATTATGCATAATCAAAACAAAGACTAATTGAAATAAGTTTTCGTGCTCAAATAAAAACTGTACTTTTACATTTTGTATAACTGTTAGGAACTTATTGATAACCTATGATAATTAGCACATTTAAAGTAGTTATTCATTGATTTGTGGAAGCTTTGATTATATTACGTTAAAATCTTGATCGATAATCAAGCAATTTACCTTGTGTTACTTAGTTGAAAAAAAAAACTGAAAGAGATAGGTAACTAAAAATACCTGATTTATCTATAATATTGTATTGAGTAAGTGTTAGCAAAGCTTATCCCTTGAGGTTCTAAAATTTGTTTGTTCATATGTCTTAATATCGAAATGGTAACTCAAGAATTGACTCATAGCCTTAAAGTTTTGCGAGTTTTACTTCTGTGTAGTGAATATTGAGTTTAGTGTATGGGATTCACCTGAGTGTTAGTAAATATTTGTTAATTGTTGTTATGTGTATCTATGATTACAACGAGAAAGACGCAACATAAATAAGTAAGTAAACTAACTAAAGGAAAACGTCTGGCAATGCAATATGTGCACAGTAACACATGAAAACTAACTATCAGAATGGAAAAGGATAACCTGACATTCTGCATGTAATTCAGTGAAGTCTGTTACGCAAGTACAGAGTATTTATAAATCGTGAAAGAGACTTTTAAGAGTTATAATTTAAAGGTAGAATAGTTACCACATTGCTAGATTTGTTTAGAAACTTCCTTCAAATTTATTTAGCAGTCTAGGATGTGTTTTTGTAGTTCAAACACTAAATGCTGATGTGTAAAAGCACACCGAGATTTAAAAACAATAAGTCGTTTACTAACTCAGTAAATGATATACACGCCATTAGTAACTGTTCTCAGATGGTGACTTTGTGTCGATAACAGCTACATCAGCTGCCGTGTCACTGCGTCACTGTTATTGCTATAGACTTGGAGTGCACGTCTCTACTTTTTACAATATTACATATTATTAAATGACCAGTTAACATAAAAATATCAAATATATTCATTAATGAATTAACAACCCGGAAACCACACTCGAATCTTAGGATAAAACTGGTCAGATATTCAAGATAGGAAAATGTCACACAGCAACCTTGGTAACTTAAGTAATTGTTTCGTGCATTATTATGTAATGCGAATACATTTAAATATTTGCGTTTTTTCTTAACATTGAATTCTTGGGTATAAGTGTTTTGAATCAGAATTATTTAGATTCTGAATAAAAACATCGTCCTGTTTTATTATGAGTATTTTTTAAAGATCAAATCAAAGTTGTGTTTATTCAATCATACCGTAGGTAATTTTACTCACCTTTTATAATTGGTCTCTGCATATATCCTCATAGGCCATTGTCATGTGTGAGGATAGTATTAAACAAAATAAGGAGGAGAGTGTATACCGTACAAGGTTAACAGTGCTGATAAAAAATGCAAAGTTAGCAGAACATGCTCAATCACTGCATCATATCCGAAGACCAACCTTTTAGACTGTCAAAGCAGCAAATCTAAAACATTTTAGCCAAAAACGTGGCATTCGAAGTCTTGATGTTATAACTGTGTATACTTTATTAGTAAGCAAACTGTGTGATCAATCAGCCAATATTAATACGTATGTTAATTACAATTATACATGTTTAAAGACATTTTAACAATTTATAAAATTTCAAAAAAAGGCTACCAAGTTTTCAAAATACGTTTTTACATGCTAGAATGCATTTCTATTATGACAAAAATATTCGTAGTTGAACTTCTGAGACTGTAATATTTGAAACGATTATAGTCTAGACACCGGAATGAAAAGTTAACTTTAATATAAAGAGAACACCCGATGTTAATAACATCCAATATTAGGCAGGGTGTTGAGTTTGAAGCGCTTCCTTCACAGCTACTTACTTCGTTATACTTAGTTTTGTAACTCGTGAATTAAAGTTGGTGTCTTATAATTTCCTATTTCCCAGTCAATTCTTCATTAATCGAGTTCTTTAATGAAAAATAGTTGTTTAAGAAAATTAAATTACAATGATGGAATTTATGCGATGAAAAAGCAAACGTTGCCAGGATGAAAATTGTTTTATACTCGTACTATATAATACGGAACACTTCAGTGTATGATCCTGAATATTTATAAATTACAAAATTTTACTTTATTTTAAACGATATATTACACGAGATATAGGATTAAGGATTTATAACCAAAAGAAAATTAGGTAATCTTTCTTATGTGTCTCGCTTCCTTAACTAGGTAATTTAATAATCAAAATTAATAAATAGTAATGACTACATAAGTTTATTCTAATAACGATATTATGTGACCAGTCAAGGAAGTATATATTACAGTTTTCATTTTCAACTAAACAGCTTTAATACATTTCTATAGGTAACATTCGTTTTTAATTATTGCAGGCAAACCATTCGTGTTTTTTAGTTGTAGATAAAACATGTTGTTTAATATGAACAGCTGCCGATAATTAAAACAATAATTGTGTAGTGATTTACGTATGAATTTTGTCAACAAATATTACTAAAATATTCATAACACTCAGTAAGTATATGTGGTATTGTTTTTAGATCCACTTATTCATGTAAATATTAAAAACTTGAGTGAACAATCTAGTAGAGTGGGTTTAGTTGGTGAATAATTCTATATATCTTCTACTAAAGATATCAAAAGAGATGAATTATGTGGGTTACGAAAAAACCATTGTTATGTTTTAATTTAGAACGAACTTATTCGAACCACTTTACCTGCGCTATTTTATTACATGTAATACTGAAACTCGAAACGTATTGTCACATTTACAAAGTCAATTTTCTGTCTTATTCCAGTCATAATGAATGTTTGATTCCAGTGCATGATTTTCGTATATGAGTAAGTATTTCCTTGAATACTCATTAAATGATAACATATCAAGCGGAGTGTTTCAATAGTAAGTATATGTGGTATTGTTTTTAGATCCACTTATTCATGTAAATATTAAAACCTTGAGTGAACAATCTAGTAGAGTGGGTTTAGTTGGTGAATAATTCTATCTTCTACTAAAGATGTTAAAAAAGATGAATTATGTGGGTTACGAAAAAACCATTGTTATGTTTTAATTTAGAACGAACTTATTCGAACCACTTTACCTGCGCTATTTTATTACATGTATTACTGAAACTCGAAACGTATTGTCACATTTACCAAGTTAATTTTCTGTCTTATTCCAGTCATAATGAATGTTTGATTCCAGTGCATGATTTTCGTATATGAGTAAGTATTTCCTTGAATACTCATTAAATGATAACATATCAAGCGGAGTGTTTTAATAGTAATTTTAAAGGAGTTTATTTATTTAATACGTATTCATTTGCTTACATTTATTACTACCTTCTACATTAATAACATTACTATAGTGTTGTAGTTTTACAAGTAGATGACTGATCAATTTGTAAGTAGAATAAGTGATAATTTCAATGTGAGTAAAATCCAGACTATAAGGAGTTGATGGCAAATTCCCTTTCAAATCAATTTCATCAACATCACTTTGAAATGTTACTGAAGCAAGGGAACATTAAGAGATGCGGCTACTAGGAGATCAGCCCCGTGGCCCTTGAAGACATCGAACCGAGAGCCCTTCACTTTGCCCTAACTGCCAGGTTGTTGAGCAGCTGTCTCGACATTAATTTCTAAGACCTACGATTACCCATGAATTATGATTTTATGTAACCTGTGAAGGAATCAATTAAATCTCATAAAGTCTTAAAGGTGCGAATCAATATTCGATTATTATGAGAAACGTGTATTTGTTTTAGAATGTTTACACTTAGAACAAGTCTGATTTTTCTCGCTTTCTAGAATTAGATCTATAGAAATCTTAATCTTCGTTTAAATTAATTGTCATTATTAAAGATCAGAATTATTCGCCAAATTTCCTGGCCCCAAAGTTTCTGTAAGTGTACATCTGCAAATAGCCCTTATTATGAAGCTTTTAACATTAACCTTTTAATGTACGTGGTACATATATAACATTTTTGCCTGTATTAACAAGTCAATGAATTAAAATTTATCAATTAACAGTTATTCTATGCTAAACTACCACGTCCAATTACTTGATCTAAAAGTACAGCAATCCATTCGAATATTATATTAAAGTTCCATACTGTTTATGATTTAACGACTCTGTCCTGATCCTGTGTTGATTGGACTGTGGCCTCGCATACTGATTGTCAGATACGAATCATAGGGACACAACAATCAGCAGAGCACTTATCTGGAACTTTGAATGGTCTTATCTAGAGCGTATTTTGTTCACGTGACTTAATAATGAAATAGATAGTCAAAACACTTTAAAATTTTTAGGCTAGAAACACCTTGCCATCTCGCACGGGCTAATTGCATTTGTAAAACTCAATGGTCTTAATTTTTCTGTTACAAATAAAGTGCTTTATAACTCATTCAAAGATTATGGTTGAGCAAGAAACATAGTATAGCATGTGATTGTCTCAGAAACCACCGTTCTTAGGCTGTTTGAATTTCAAATTTTTATTGATTCCAGTAATAAGGTTTCCTTAGGTACACATAGCAAGTACACCAAAGTAGGAATCAGAGTAACTATATTGTTGGGAGCTTGCGTACATTTTATAGTGCAAGACTTTTAAGATTGAATTTAGGTTTAAAATCCTATCTAGAATAATATTAAACAGATTGTATCATATTTATTAATTTCTACCATTCCCTGCACTTCTTTAAGCAAATTTGATGGTAAGATCTATCAAGGGCTGACTATGCTCTGACGTTGCCCATACGAAACAATAAAACCAGTAGCTCCGACGTTTTGTCTTACCTTCTTCAAGTAAATAGGAATTACTAGACAGCTAATACTAAAACATTAGTGATATTTTATTGTATCTGCACTTATAACATTGTTAAGGGTAAATTAAAAGAACTGACCCTCGTGAATCTCGATCTTCAGATGTGTGTTCCGTGTTAATCTCAAACAGTAAAATTAATATAAAGAGTTTTTATGCTTGAGTGGCGATTGCATTGCTATTTTTGCTATAATGTAGGAAGTTATCGATAACTTATAATTGGTAGTTATCCCAGTTAGTTCTTTAACGGCCTTATTCCAGGAAGTATTATTGAAATACTTGTAAATTAAACTTCTACAAACTTTGTTAACATCAATTTTCGAGTTAATAATCAAAGACGGCTTGAGTTAATTATTTGATTAAAACTTTCAAATACGCAGACTGATAGCTTTTTTTTAACTTCGCTTCAATTATTACTTTATACCATGCATAAGTAAAAATATTAAGAAATTGGAACTTAAATAATCATGGTGGCTGAAAATTACAAGTGATATTTAATTAATATTTAAAGTTAGTTTATTATTAGCAGGCGCTATTAATCAGGAATAAATAATCGACGAAAATAAATATCCAAGAATCATGTCTATTCTCTTTATAGTTGAAAAAATGGTGTACGTGGTCATCTCAATTAAATAAGTATTGCAAATGCGTATGTGTGAAGCCATTGTAATAATTTGTACTACATAAGTTTAAAAGGACATTTAATTGATCAACTTATAATTGAGACCTATGCTACAAAATAAATCTAAAGAGATTAGTAATTCCTTTGCTTTACCAAATGAAGTTAAAAGTATTAAATTGTTTTAATAAAGAGATACATTTTGTTTTATTACTTAGTGAAAAAATTATTGCTAACTACGTTGTTACCATAAGTGATTTAATAATTTTCCCTGTAACATTGGTTTCATTACAATTTATTTTTATCTCTACTGTATGCTGCTAACATTCTATGTCCTGAAGGTATGCTTTTACTAATTATTACAACATATTTGTTAAAATTATTGTACTATAAATACGCACGTACAAAGTAAAAGCCACTTTTCAATTATTTTAAGAGACCAACACCCTTTATGTTTTAAGCAATCCTCATGGGTCATTGGCTTGTATCAGAACTTCAATGAAGGAAGAAGGCAGGTTTGTACGGTACAAGGCCAACAATAATGATAAAAAGTGCAAATCTAATAGACAGCATTTGAACCTGTGTACTAGGGTAACTCAGATCCAAAATATACTCTAAGATCACAATAGCTCCCAAAACAGAGAAATACATTTTATGATTTAACATTGAAAGTATATATCTTTTCAATCAATACTTTTATGCGAGGACTCATCCAATAATAATATACATGCTCATTAAAACTAAACATGTAAGTTTTAATGGGTGTAATGAATATTATAAAAATTCCAAATAAGGTGTAATTGCATTTTTTAAATAAAGTTTACGTGATGCAAAGCAATTTTCATGCAAACTCTAATATTTGGTGTTAAAACTCTGAAACAGTAAACGTGAAACTGTTATCCTCTGAACACCAGAAGTAAAGGTTTAATTTGAATATAAAGGAAACATCCGATGTTATTAAAATCCAATATTAGACAGGGTGTTGAGTTTTGCAACGCTTCCATAACCGTTACTTCCTTTGTTATACTTAGTTTCGTTAGCTCCAATAAGTGATAAAGTATATATCCAATAAAAATATATACAAAGTGCTGAGATCTTATTGCAGGTGCATGCCTAGTAAGTTGCGCAACTTTGTCACATATACGCATTATAAGGAAAGTGTACATTTTGCTAGAATAGAGTAAGGGAATATTAATACTTTTATGTTAACGTTTGTGTGTTTCTGTTATTATTTTTGTTTCAAACGTTGAGCATTTGTTCAAAATAAATACTCTACGTTTTTCTTTAACTAATGTTCTTAACATCTCCAGCTGCAATTATTTAAGCTAAATAATATTTATTGATTATAAATTTAATTAAATACTTAGAAATGGCTATGAGAAGATTACCACTTTAAGAGCATGCTCAAATTTCCTCTCAGTTCGAAGTATAGGGATAAGATATAGTGGTGCAAATGTGATGTAAATACCATGCTGTGGTGTATCAAAAATTAAAAAGTGTCATTCGAAATTGAGAAGTAAAGAGTCAGTAACAGAGGACGTAGGAGCGTCCTCCATTACAATGTTTGCTATTGACCGTAGAAGGTGTGAAAGATAATTAGATATCTCGTATTTTCCATCCTTTTATGTAAACAAATGTGCAATACAACGTTTTCAATATTTACATTTAGCCTCTTCTTCAGGTGAGAAAACAATTATTACTCAAGAGTTTGAACATGCAATGGACTGCTACTATAAAAGAAGGGAAAAGATTAAAAATACACTAAAACTCCTTGGAGTACAGCTAGGAGATAATGAACACAGGCGTTTTTACTGAACAGATGCTAGACACGAAGTGAAGAGCACACACACACACACACACACACACACACACACACACACACACACACACACACACACACACACACACGTCACTCCAGTTCAGGTAAAAGTAAAATAAATGTCAGCATTACTTGCGGAATCTTGGTGCTTCTTATATTAATAAGACAGAAGTGCGATGGTAGAGAGGGGGGAAGTGTAAAGGCAGGCGGCTCCTAAGTCCAGGACCAAAACTTTCTCGCAACATTGTGTTATACAATATAAAACATACATAGATGGCAAATATCTTATTATCCTTTTAACAGATAGAAGGTTGTAGCTTACAATAATACTACCCACTTGAAGAGGTGTGTTGAAAGTGACGATGCTTCATTATGTTTGGCTGAAGCTTTACCAACGCACGTACAATATAACTAACAGTTATCTCAATACGGCTCATTAATCAAAAGTTACCAGCTTTCTAACAATTTTATAACGTATTTTCTGTTTAAGTTATTTTCTTAGTAGTGTAGACCTATGGCAGGGAATTTTGCATTATCGAAAGCTATTGCATGTTTCGTTTTAAATTTATTCGACTATGGCTGAATTTTATAAACTCATGTTTTGTATTCTCAATTGCCCAATCACACGTTGACGTATAAAACGTGTTCTAACTTCAGTGTAGACTGAACCTCAACTATGACATTTGTAAATCAACAGTAGAATCGTGTCCGTCACTAAAATCAAATGGTTTTTAAGTTTTTGAGTTGGCTATGATACAGTTTTGATATGGCATCACCTTAGAATACTCCATGTTTTACCTGTCGTCCCACGATGCAAAGGAAATTAAGTTTGACATCCAATTTTTCATTAATTCTAAATACAGTTGTTAGGATTAGTACATTTTCAAATATACCCTCATCAACATAATAATAAAAGAAATACAATTTTCTTAATAATTTTTTGTATACGTACCTGATATGTTTTTGTGTAAACTGCATTTCTAATTACTTTTATGAATGTCAAAATTTCACATATCAAAAAATGTTATTTTAAATTGTTTTTTTATTTATTTTTTTACACATCTATTAATATCTTCATACTGAAATATTACTTATGATAAGAATCGTTATCATTACACAAGACACGATTGCTTAGTATATAACAACTTGCATGATAGCAATTATACCAGAATCAACCAAATTATATCTAAAAAAACATATATTTGGAAAAAGGAAGCAGTTATGAAATGAAAATGAAATGAAAATTTGTTTATTTTAAACAGGCAAAGTTAGGGCCTCATGGCCCTTTCTTACACTTAACCTGTCAAATAACTTATGAAGCAATTTTAATATTCTAAAATCTACTCTATAAGCCTTGAATACTGAAAGTAGTAGTTTGTCTGAATGATTAATACTTTATAACGTTTAGTTAGCCAACAGAAAAGTTACGCAGGTACCATAACTATTGTTTGGTTATTGAAAGTGGTTACATCGTGAGCAGCGCAGCAGTTATTGGCAAAGAGTTATAAATTTCACAGACAATACCAATATTGGAACACCGCGTGGCATGTGGTAGAATCATTGGAGCATGATTAAATCTATGAATGTGTGCACCCAGAGGTAAACCATCTCTTTGTCATACGTACCGAAATGTATTACATTGTTATCCATACATAAATCAAATATTGCGTCTGACATATTACACGAGGGTATTATTAGTATCATTTAAACGGCATTATTAATACTGTAGATGTGTAAATTATCAGAAGTAAACTTTTGTTTCACTCAATATAAGTCTAAATAATGATTTTAATATCACAATGTTTATTGAAATCGGAGCATGTATCATTTTGAATACGCAAATGAATATAAATCGTGTAAATGTTCGATAATTTACAAGACATCTACAAAAACATTGGTTAAGAGTAACAAATAAAATTCGTAGCATATTTTAGAAGTAATACTCACAAAACCCCCACCCCGCTCCGTTTGTGATTTCACTAGTAAAAAGAACTAAACTAACATTAAATAAATTGGAGAATTGTAATAAAATTGTAAAATTCGTCAGAATGAATCCTGATAATATTTTAATCTGACCGGTGAAGTAACACGTGTATATATGCGTGAACATATGTGTGTGCTGTTACAAGAACAATTATAATTCCTATTTTCTGGATTACCATGAATATTACCATTAAAGCATTCTTTAATTAAATAGAAGTCAGGAACCATCAAATATCCCAAATCTTTTACTTACTGTATGTTATATGCATTACCAATTTAATAAAAGTAACAATTGTATATACGTTTGTAAAAATCAAATTGATATTATCTTTTATAAAAATGTAATAGAGAAATTCCTGTAAATAAATGCCTGTGCCTCAATAAATAAAGCCAGAGAGATCCCAGTCTGTTTGACTTGGAACTTCAGTTTACCTCCCTGCCTGGTACTTAACTTGAATGCCCTGAGAAGTTGCTTGAACGAAAACTGTTTTAGTTTTAAGTGCTATTTTATAATCTGCTATATTTACTGTGAAAATTTGAGTGAACATTGCAAGACGGATCATAATGACTTTCGTTGCGGTATTACTGAAATTAAATTTTCTCTAGTATTTCGGTTTTACTAATAAAAATGAAACTTTATTGTAAAATGTAACATTGAAATAGGTTTTTTTAGATTTTTTTTTTTGTGAAGTATATCAAAAGTTAAAGTTCATTTAGGCTTATTAACATGTACTAAAGAAAATAGAAGACAATATTAAAGTTAATGCCGGTAAGTAAATGCCAGTGACTGGAAATAGTAGCTTTTGTAAGTGAAGTAGATTTATCAGACGGACTTCATCGATCGAGGAACTAAACAAAATCAACTTTGGCAATGCATATCCCTCAAACGGTGAGTACATTTTTGAGTG
>NW_025777864.1:0-82386 GCF_021130785.1 Homalodisca vitripennis
TTTTATCTAACGAAGATTTACAGGCACGAACTAACGTTTATTAACGATGAAGCATCTGTCTATGTTTTCATTGTAACATTTGAAAATCGAATGTTTTAAAACATTTATTGCATATTTGAATGTTCCGTAACATTTCTACACAATTAGATGTATTTTATTAGTCTTTTTTTGAAACTAAGTAATTTATTGACTCTGCGAACAAATTTATATAAAATTACCTTATTGTGTTCATTCTTAGAAATGATGTCTGTCTCGAGCTAAGGCACTGACTTAAAAAAATGCTGCTATATATATGTACAAATAGTACATGAAAAGAAAAGTCACAAAAGATTTATTTTGCAGAACAAAAGTTGGTTTAAAAAGCTCTGTTTTATGATGGATCCGGAAACACTAAAAAATTAAGGAAAATATATTCTCAAAATATGATTATCAGTTCATAAACCCGCGATTGAGGAGTAAACTAATTTTATGATTCACAAAAATAATATAATTTATTGTGTAATGTTAGTAGAACTCTTCAAAACAACATGGACCATTGAATATTATTTGTAATAGAATTAAGACTTATAGATAAAGTAAAAAAAAAATATTTGTAGCTCTAGAGATTACAAAAGTAAGCGGTTTTTTGTATTTTAAGCAATCTTGAGGTATAGTAGGTATTGGTAATGGAAAACTAACTTTAAGTATAAAAATAAGATGCTGAACTTCTGCAATAAAATGACAATATTGTTACTACTCAAATTTAATGGAATATTGGATAAAGAAGAGTAGACTATGGCCTGTGACTATCGATAAATTCCTTCATTTTACAAACGGTCCTATGTGTCAATAACAGGCCCCCAGGGATTTCTAAGCGCCAAGATAACGGCCTCTTACGTCTCAAAAAACTGTTACCACATTATCTTCGTCTTCTTGTATAAAACCTTATATATAGTTGGAATTCAAGAAATTGAAGCCCAAATTTAGATAAAATTAGACGGTTTCGTTCACACTTTTGTACGATATCTTGTTAGAAAAACAAACTTTTCATCACTGAAAAAGGAGTAGAAAATATTTTTAGAATAGAATAAAATATTTATAACTTACCGTACTTAGATAAACTTTAACACTCTCCTACTTTAAATGCATGTATTAAATAAAAATCTTGATTCGGATCTATTACTAAATTAAAGTAACTAATGATTTGCTTTGGTACAAAAAGTTATTGTTGTCATCTCAATCTGCAGTTTTTAATAATGATTTATCAAATTTTAAAAACTGCCTTTACTTGTTAACCTTTGTAATTTTTTACTCTATCATGATATGGATATCAAATTATATGAACATTTACCGTATACTATTAGACAAGTTTGAGTTAAATATTAATTTCGGAGCATATTTGTGTTTTTATTTGTTAAAGGCGGAAAGATAGGAGATAGTCAACATACAAAATATTGTAAACCATTTGAAAGGCATATAAATTATTTACACATAAGAAAATGGTCAACAATATCAAATATAAAGACCAGACTGTAATAACAGGCGGGAGTGCTGCCCCCACCACTAGTCACTACGCCACATTATCCAAGACCAGGCTGTAATAAAGGCAGGAAGTGCTGCCACCACCACTAGTCACTACGCCACATTATCCAAGACCAGACTGTAATACAGGCGGGAGTGCTGCCCCCACCACTAGTCACTACGTCACACTATCCAAGACCAGGCTATTAATACAGGCGGGGGTGCTGCCCCCACCACTAGTCACTACGTCACATTATCCAAGACCAGGCTGTAATACAGGCAGGAGTGCTGCCACTACCACTAGCCACTACGCCACATTATCTAAGACCAGACTGTAATTACAGGCGGGAGTGCTGCCCCCACCACTAGTCACTACGTCACACTATCCAAGACCAGGCTATAATACAGGCGGGGGTGCTGCCCCCACCACTAGTCACTACGTCACATTATCCAAGACCAGGCTGTAATACAGGCAGGAGTGCTTGCCACTACCCACTAGCCACATACGCCACATTATCCAAGACCAGACTGTAATACAGGCGGGAGTGCTGCCCCCACCACTAGTCACTACGTCACCACTATCCAAGACCAGGCTATAATACAGGCGGGGGTGCTGCCCCCACCACTAGTCACTACGTCACATTATCCAAGACCAGGCTGTAATACAGGCGGGGGGTGCTGCCCCCACCACTAGTCACTACGGTCACATTATCCAAGACCAGGCTGTAATACAGGCGGGGTGCTGCCCCCACCACTAGTCACTACGTCACATTATCCAAGACCAGGCTGTTAATACAGGCAGGAGTGCTGCCACTACCACTAGCCACTACGCCACATTATCCAAGACCAGACTGTAATACAGGCGGGAGTGCTGCCCTCCACCACTAGTCACTACGTCACACTATCCAAGACCAGGCTATAATACAGGCGGGGGTGCTGCCCCCACCACTAGTCACTACGTCACATTATCCAAGACCAGGCTGTAATACAGGCGGGGGTGCTGCCCCCACCACTAGTCACTACGTAACATTATCCAAGACTCAGGCTGTAATACAGGCGGGGGTGCTGCCCCCACCACTAGTCACTACGTCACATTATCCAAGACCAGACTGTAATACAGGCCGGAGTGCTTGCCCCCACCACTAGTCACTACGTCACACTATCCAAGACCAGGCTATAATACAGGCGGGGGTGCTGCCCCCACCACTAGTCACTACGGTCACATTATCCAAGACCAGGCTATAATACAGGCGGGGGTGCTGCCCCCACCACTAGTCACTACGTCACATTATCCAAGACCAGGCTGTAATACAGGCAGGAGTGCTGCCACTACCACTAGCCACTACGCCACATTATCTAAGACCAGACTGTAATACAGGCGGGAGTGCTGCCCTCACCACTAGTCTCTACGTCACACTATCCAAGGCTAGACTAATACAGGCGGGAGTGCTGCCCCACATCACTAGTCACTACGTCACACTATCCAAGGCCAGGCTGTAATACAGGCGGGAGTGCTGCCCTCACCACTAGTCTCTACGTCACACTATCCAAGGCTAGACTAATACAGGCGGGAGTGCTGCCCACATCACTAGTTCACTACGTCACACTATCCAAGGCCAGGCTGTAATACAGGCGGGAGTTCTGCCCCCACCACTAGTCACTACGTCCACACTATCCAAGACCAGGCTGTAATACAGGCGGGGTGCTGCCCCCACCACTAGTCAGTAGCCACACTATCCAAGATCAGGCTGTAATACGGGTTGTGATTATTATATAATATAGTGATAAAAATTCGTTGTTTTTTAATACTCCTTGGAAATCACAAGCATCGTTTATTTTGATCATTGTGTACATCAATAAGAGTCATTTGCGAAAAAGGTAGAAGTACTAATACCGATTATGTTTATTATTAACAAGGTTTACAGTTCAAAAATTGTAATTACCTAAATATTTTTATGTATATTAACCTACTTATTACGATTCTAAAATGTTTCTAAAAGTAATGAATGTAAAATTGTCACTAAGAGAAGTTATTGTACTAGTTTTATTGTATTGAGGTAAACAAACAAGTCTAGTTCCCCAGGCGTATCTGCTGAATATAAATCAATACTCAATAACCCGTATCGGTAATTTACCATGATGTTATTGTTGAGGAGGATATTAGATTTCATCTCAGAATATTATCGTAACAAATTTTTTTGGATGATGAGAATTCAATTTGTTTTTTATAAATTTATTTTATTTATATTGATTTCTGGAACACAGATATACAAATTAGAATATCGTGGAACTAATATTTTGGTACTTTATAATAATCAGGCTTATAACGTTTGACTCGAATTTTTTAATGTCAGTTTATCCGAAATTTACTGTCCGAAATACAGTCGCTGCTACTATCATAGCAACTGCTGAAACTGAACATGGACAATCTTATGATTCCTAAGATGAAAATATGTCTATTCTTGTTTAGACAATCCCTCCGAGCCACGTATCACTGATCCTCAAGGTAGCAAAGGAGCCGACCTTGGTCTGTTAAGCTATATCATAATATTTTAAGAGCCTTATAAATGTAAATAACTGTTCAATGTGAACGGCAAAACAATATTTGTGATTAATTTAATTGCTATTTCCGTTGTTTTAACATCTCTAATGTAAAAGCGTATAGTAAGCTCGATTGCAAAAACAAATATTTCAACCTTAACTCCAAATTCTGTTGGGCTTAGAGTAATAAAATAATAGGATAAGAAAACTAAAAATTAAAATAAATTAAGAAGAATCAGGAATTAACACATACTTTAAATTGTATATTTTTCAAATATTAAGTATGCAGTGCTTATTCAGTATTGTAATTATGCAGACATAAAAAAATTACTATCTAACTTCTGATATATACTAAAAGACTGTTATAAAACCTATTTTAGTTGTCGAGCCAGAAACAGGATTCTCAGACATATTTATATATTTAAAAAAATATTTGACAAAAGCAAAATGGAACGAGAAATACGAACCAGGGAGTAACTTAAAGTGGCCATATATATATATATATATATATATTATACTCTCTGCTAAAATTAAAAGTATTTCATACAGTATGTTAAAATCAATCTTATTTTTTATTGAACTTTCATTACAGATATTGATAGTACTTTTCTATATTTTATAAACTTGTTCCCCGATACAAAGTCTTAATAAGAATCTGATATTTGCACTCACTATTCTTATTTTATCACCAAAAAAAACTTATATGACCTTATTTTAACTTCAGTTGTTTTATTTAGGATGGTCATTGTAAAGTAAACGCTGAGAATGAAATCATAATATAAGCATTCCTAGTATCTGACAGAATGGAAACTGCAATGCAGTTAGCTAGGTAGGCCTAATGGGTCTAAAACGCTATCACAGCTAAATAACAAAAACACTTATACTATTTTAAATAAAGTTTAGAAATAATCGTAAAGTTTTCTTTAAAACAGGTGAACAGACAAATCGATTGAGCTATATTACTATTAAAGTAGTTATCAAGCTTTCAAACATATATTATAGATATAGTAACACCATTAACGAATGTCCTTTGTATTACATTTTTCTATTAAAACTAAAATACGAGTTTCTAGATTGTTTAATTCTTAATGAATTCTATAGTTTAAAAAATTCCATAGAAGTAAATAACCGTTTGATTATGTAGCGGATTACAAAAAACGTTTTCATACATGTGTATCATTTGACTACGCTATTGGCTAGTCGCAAAGGTTAAGCAAGGTCAGGTCAACTGCTTTTTGATGGGTTCCCACTGAACTTTCCTGTCGTTACAAGGAATTATTGGCCACTGGTGATGGATCAGAAATGATCTTAAGCTATTGATTAGTCCCCAGGTTGTGTTAAGGATGGATGAACGCTGAAGGTTCTGTCTTTGCAAGCAACCTTTTGTTCGTTGGTGATAGTTTGGAGTCACCTTTAAGCTATTTATTGGTTCCCAGGTTATTTTAAGAATGGGTAACGGCTGAACGATCCTGTCCTTGCAACCAACTTTTGGTCCATTGATGATGATTCGGAAGTCACCACCATCGGTAAGTCCACAGATTATATTAAGTGTGACACCTGAAGGATCTCATTCTTGGAAGTAAAATTTGTAGTCAAATAGCATATAAGGTAGTATTATATTCTTACCACTCATATGCAAATACATCTATTTTACTTCCCTCACTGGCTAATTATCTTCATGCTCAAAACTAATTACATTGTTTGAAAATAAACCAATAAAACATCTATTAAAATTTAAGAAAGATCTCTATGTATTAAAATTACGTGTTTAACGAAATTAAATCACCAGATTAATAAAACACAAATTAAAAATGAAATAATTTTACTGGAGGAGTGGTTATCCACGTAGAAATATGGTGTCCAGAACGAGAGCAAATTCTTTGAGCTTGGAAGAAAGCTAACGGTACCATTTACAGCGACAAATGGGTCGCTAATGGCTGGATTGCACAACACTCTCAAAAGCTTTTAGTGGATTATGATAACAATTCAAATTACGACGCCATTTTCATAGGGTCGATACTCTCAACAAAATGATTGACTTCACGCAATGGGATTTTTTTAGGTCTTATGTCACTAGGTGATGGCGGCAAGAAGTAAGATAACGCAAAAGATATTTTAACATGTGATATATTAACACATGTACCGTGGGTAACACATCCAAATAATTTTATGGTACTTGGTGCTTAGACATTTATTGCTTAAACATTGATATGAAAACTTGAAATTTCGCATGAAACGGTATTTCAACATAGACAAGAATGAGTTCTTGTAATGTTGAATCCCCAACCATGGAATTTAGCTGGGAATTATTGAAAAATACCACTTAGTAAGTTGACACAATTTCTTCTGGTGTTATTCAGGATATGTTTACTGAGTTAATTGTGTGTCGTTAGCGAAGCCTGTTACGCAACACGTGTTGGATCGTGCTCCTACATCAGTGATAGTCATCCAGATGAGTTAATTAGCCATATAAAGGTTATAAATTTAAATATCATAATAATCTAATGATATTTAATTTTATCTAATCTATTCTAATAACTAATCGTTAATTTGACAATTTTTTTAAGTTTCACATTATTATAAATCAATACTGATTACCTTGTTTGAATAGCAGTAGACCGTTGTGAATAAGCCGACGTGTCAGACTTCCTCTATTTTTATATATATTATTTCAAAGGCGCTACACACTCTAGGTTGCTCATGTACTGTCTCCTATTTCGCAGAAACACTTCCTCTAAAGTTTATTAGTACATATTTTTAAAGTCAATGTCTTAAGTTTGAAAACATATATAACAGATTAAGAATAAACTTTGAAGTTAGAGGATCCTGAGCCAATTAATACAGATTAAGCGTTATAAAAATGCTTATAACGCAATTATGTAAGCAATTTTACGTATTCCTTAGTGTCCTTACCGCTGCCAACAGAGAATTTACATCATTCATGTGATAGATGGCAAGTCACGTTCTGCACCAAATAGCATTAGATTTTTTACACCATTGTCACAGAAATAACACTTTTTATCTCTTCGTATTTTCTATATTCCCAAGGTGCAGTTTTAAGTTGTACGAATTGTCTTACAAATAGTTATTTAGGTGGGTTACACACATAAGCGACTGACAGGATGTGACAGATATTTTTTCTTCTCTTTACATGCCACTCGGAAAGAAGAGTTATCAAATAGTTGTGTTATACGATTGTGAGTGACAATAACACTCTCAAAATCTTTTAGTGGATTATGATGAAACTTCAAATTACACCATTTTCATAGAATCAATACTCTTTAAAGATAATTGACTTTACGTAATGGGATTTCTACAATATTGTTACCTTGGTCTTATGTCGTTACTTGATGGCCACAAGAACATAGTATGATAATAAATACATGTTATAAGCTAACGCAATATTCTCTTAAGAGATTTAAAATTTAATATACTAACACATTATAGAAACACATCAAAATCGTTTTTATGGTACTTGGTGTTTAGAATTTCATTATTTTAATCATTGATAGGAAAAACTTGAAATTCCGCATAAAACATTGCAGAGATTAGTATTTTCAAAATTTTTAAATTTATCATTACCTTACATTTGGAAGAAGGGGGGAGTGTTACTTAAAACAGAACTTAAGACGTATTTTAAACATATCATGCTTTAATTTTTTTTTTTTTATTCAAACCTAAAGGGAGAGGATTGTCTTTTTTCAAATCCACATAACATGTTAGATGAATCTGAAAGCTTTCAATAGTTAAGTTACTGAAAATAAAATGAATGTATTAAAAAAGTAACCGATTAAAAATATCTCATATAGTTTGCTTTACAAATATCTAAAATTATTTGCATTCCTGGTTTTGGCCAAACTGTGTTTGCAGTTATCTTATAACGTAAAATTACTAATGATACAAAAAATTATGACATCATAAGAATGTGTATTGTACGACACAAATGTGTAACAATAGAGTGTATGGTGTGTGAAGAAACTGGGACTTTGTTGTTGTGGTCACTGTTGTTAGTTAATGTTATTTATCATCGCTGAAAGGGACTCTATTATGTTACAAACAACCCTCATTTTGTGGGGCCGTAATATTATTTCATGCACTATGTTTTAAATTACAAACGTAATAATGGTTTAATGTAGTACGCTTGTTGATAAAAGGGAGTTTTACCCTATTTATGAAAGAGGTATTAATCATGTTATTAAATTTGCCTTACATTTGTATCATACTAGATATTTTGATGAATGTAATATGTTTTATTATTGCACTATGATACAAGTCAGTAAATACGTTACACTCGTGTTACGTGAACTGGCTCTGCTGAGGTTGCACGCAACGTTTCAAGTCTGTACCTAATTGTATTCCCAAGATAGACAGAGAGAGAGAAGATCACACAAAAATTGTACATTTCATGTTTCGAACGTGACCTGATGCGGAGCGAAATTACATTTTTGCCCGAGGCGAAGCAGAGTATTGCAAATTCTATCGAGGTATTAAACGATGCTCTTCATCATGGCAAAAAAATTACGAAATCTTTTAATAGAACCCGTAAGACTATTTTAAAAATTCATTTTGGTGCTTCACATCAGCTATTTGTATAGACTGTCAAAACTAATAACAGAATCACGTTGATGTGTTTAAACATTAACAAAAACATGTGTGTGTGTGTGTGTGTGTGATGTGAGAGAGATTGAATATATAAGGCGATTTAGTAGATAAAACCATTCTTCTTCTTGATATACTAAACTTACAATCACACGAAGCTGGCCCTGATGACGGAGTCACTTATCCCGAGTTCATGTGTCACGTCACGTTCACATCCTCACACTGTAACACTTTCTCTCTCTCTCTCTCTCACTTTTCACCTTCATCGGTAGTATGAGTGAACAGACCAAGCACTGTAAACTATCATAGTTAGAAAATCGTTTCAAAACACAAGACGTGAAATATAAAAATACTGTTAAAATAGGAATAATAATAATATTTAATTTAAATTTTTTCCTTGTATAGGAAATTGTACACTATAGGAATGTTAAAACTTTTTTTTTTGGCAGTAAAATTGACCTTTGACCTCTGTGTCCGAGAAAGAGATTAAAGGTGCTCATTAGGGAAAGTACTTATTTAGGGCCTTATATCAATATAATTATAAAATGTTTACTTTGTAATATAGAAAATGTCCCTGTATCTTAATCAATTTACACACTTCTTTGTGGTAATTATTAATATTTTGTTCAGTAGCACATTTATACATCTAAAAAGAAGTAATTCACTCATAATAAGGTAGAATCTATTTAATATGGTAGACATATTGAATAATGTACTCATAAAACTGCATACATTTTTCTTCTTTCATTCTTAAGTGAACTTTTGTAACTTATTGTACCTAGATGTCTGAAACGTTAGTACAGCATATAACTTGAGGGGTTGGAAAAGTTTAATTTCTGTCTGTCTATTTGTCTGTCAGCATCATTTCTTGACAAAAACTGATTTAAGGCATTGAAAGTTTGCTTGAACCTTCATGTTTATATAAGCAACATCGAGGTAGATAATGGTGCATGTCACTCCAGGGGATTTCGCTAAGCACCAGAAAATATTTTTACACTGACCTTATAGGTAACCATAATGGTAAACAAGAGCTTCGCAAAATAAATAAATTTGTATATTGCGTATTATGTTATACTTTAAAAAGGGAAACAGTAACAGATGTAGTCCATTCTCCGTAATAAAAACATCCGTAAGATATATCGATACAACTTTAAAACGCGGGAAAAAACGTATACTCACCTGGGTAAATATGTATATGGCTGTCTGTGTGTCACCTAAAAAACGAGAAGAACTATACATTTGCAATTTTGCAAGTAACCTTAGCTAAGCCTGTTACGCTACACGTGTGTGACGTACCCCTAACATTGCAGCCATTGAGTCAACAGAAATAATGCATGATCCTCATAGTACTGCTGTATTGAGACAACAACCGAAAGATCAATGATATACAAATACAAGCATCTAAGTGGGTGATATAGAAGTTTGCTGCTGAATATTTAGTTTCCTTGGATGCAAAGGCACGTTCCCAGGATATGCGACATGGTAATATTCTTGTCTGCTCTCTCAATTTGCGTTACTTTCAAAACCCATGCAATCCTAAAAATATATATATTAAATATATATATATATATATATATATCCTAGCGCTTATTATGGAAATTTATCATTAATTTAGAAAGTTTCTTTTTTAACGTGATGAAATATTCTCAATTTTTTACTCGAAAAACCGTCGTACTGGTAGCCATCTTGTACATTTACTGCATTATTTTAGTCGTAACATTAGAATATATGTCTTATTTTAAAAATAAAAATTTAATAAATTGGCATCCGAATTTTTAATTTTGTATCGATATTTTTATAGTATATTAGGAAAAAATATCATCGTTTAAATAATAAAAGCATACACTGCACAAACGAATTTTGGCTGTCATCATTAACACTGTTTTTTATTAAGATATTAACTAATTAATAATTAAAAGATGTATATTATTCACAAGCTAGGGTTACTTACTGTCATAAGTGTACAAATAAGCTACGTGAGCGTAGAAAATGCAAAAAATTCCGTCCTGAGTATAATTATTGCTATAGTTTTTCTTTGGAATTAAGTAACCGATTGTGTGCTTATACAATGCAAATTGGCCTTAAGCTCGTGGATATCAAAAGGTCTTATGGTCCTATTTTTTTCGTATGAGTAGTAAAGCGAATTTCATATTAAAAAGATGGACATCGTATTCACATTACGATTTTTGTGAAGTAGTTAAACTCATAATAGTTGCAGTTTATTAGTTACTGCAGTTTACATGTTTTCACATAACATTATTTCTTTTATTGTTGAAAAAGGATTTCACGCGAAGCTATTACACAAGAACCACTATTTAGCATTGTAAAACAAGGACGTTTTGGAAACAGGCCAATAATGGTAGAGGAAGAAAGTTCGATCAATTGAGATGGATTTAAGTTTAGAAAGCGAACAACACACTATATCAAACTTGCATGAAAGGTTAAACAAAACAAAGTTTGTAATTATAAAATTCAATATTTACAAAAAATTACAAACAACGAACTGAGGTTAATATTAAAAAAAGATGCTTCTGAAATCACGTGAGAAAATAAAAAAAACAATAGGGAAAATCCCTCACTAGAAGACCTGAAGTAATATTAATATGTATTAACATGAGTTTATAAGCTTAATGAGATGCCTAACGGCTTGCGTTCTAAACAACATAACTGAAAACTGGTAAAGAGTATTAAAATAGATTAAAAGTAGCTTAAATTATATGAAATACATGCTGTTGTTATTTAATAACATGAAAGTATAAGTTATTTGACTTTTAAAAAGGCAGTTAATTGAACATTTTTCAGTATTTAATTATTAATTAGAATGTCTCTTGTGGCGGTGCCTTATCAAAGTAATATTCATTAATGTTCGAGTTCTAAGAAAACGTGTTCAAAAAACTCCAATGAAGTATAATTATAATAAAATTTGTTAAGTGAGACATAACCTTTAGCAGTAATTATTAGCCAAATACGTTTAGTCCAGATTCTTTATAAATGTTTGGTCCATTTGATGATTACCAACGAACCATTAACTCTTTCATAATTTATGAGCCAGAAATCATTTTTTTCATCATAAATGCAAATGTATTTTTTTAAATTCATTCGAATCATAACTGAAATCTGAAATAATCCATGAGTTGCTACAAATAATTAACTCTGGTAAAATAATATTAGTGCTGTGGGGAAAGAGAGTTATGCTTCAACAGATTTTTTTAATTAATATAAAGTAGAATAATTATTGGCAAATGCTTTCTCGTGAGCTCTTAAGAAATATAGATTATAGAAGCAATACATTATCCTCCAAGTAATGACCTGAATAGCACTAAAGGTTTAAATAGTAAAAACCCTTCTAAGTAATAGTTTAATAGTAAGCTGATACATTATCGTTAGCAAGATTATTAGTATCAAATTGGTTATACTATCATTCCTAGATTCTATAATAATGTTTCAAACCGTTTAAAAATGTATAAGTGTATATCCCGACATTTTCCTTTAGATAACTGATGAAAAGTACTGAATCTTACAGAAAAAAATATCTTAATATAAAGTTCACATTTATATTTTCTTTTAATAAGGCATTTAAAAATAAATTAAAATTCAACCCAAATCCAAGATGGCTGTTTAATGCAATTGCTTGCCAATGTAGGGCCGATGTACGGGTGCCCCTTTCCGGCACTACCATTATCCATTATCCGGTATTATCAATTTTTATCTCTTGCAATACTTCGTCTTTTATAGAAAACTATATTTTTCCTCAAACTGTACGTTTATTTTTATATTAATTTTTAAACAGCATGTATCCATCTAGACACACCGCTGTAACTGTGCCGACTCTAAGTTATGTGTCTCACACATTTTACAGCCAAGTGAAGAGAATAAATAATGCACTTTCAGAGAAACGAGTAAATTTTGTAACATTCCTTACTTTGAATGAGTTCTTGAAATACTTTTATATATTGACAGGCAACTGTGTGTTACTTTATACTTTTTTGATTGGCAGACCTGGTCTGCGGAGGATTGACGGTCGTAATGTGGGTCTAATGTTTTTTTATTCAAATTACCTTTTGTTCGATTGTGATATTACGGTTGTTTATGTTAAAACGCTTATTTGTGATTCGGTGGGGCGTTTGCATGCGGTGCATACTGGACAATACTGTAAGTAGCTAAATGTGCACCGTCGTACCTAACCTAACTGGTACAGTGGCAATATCAGCCGACACAAGTACGAGCAGTTCCAGCCTGAGCGCAGCCACTGTGCGCAACTACCAACCGAGCAGCCGCTGCCTGCCGCCGCCGCCTAAATATCCCTGCTGCCACACGCTGCCTGTCTGTGTCACTAACCGCTGTCAAGAGTGTGCCGAGGCTTACCTGCCCGCTGCGAGTGTCGCCCGTTGCGCCTTCAATTTTCCGCTGCTACACTGCTGCTCGCCTGCCCTTGCAGTTTGCCCTTTTACTAATGCAGGCTGCATATTGCTGTTCCTGCCTGAGTTCACTCTGTTATTAAATATTCACGGGAAATTTCACACCATTTGCAAATATACTACTGACTGATTTTATTTACTTCAAGAAATTGATTTTATTACCTAATTATATCATCTTAATAAATAAAATGACTCTTACAATTGAACAAACTAATAAAGGGAAACCCTGTGTGGTTATCGGCAAAATATAAATACCGAGAAGCATATACAACAAAAAATGGTGATGTGACGTGGCGATGCCTTGCCCGTACTTGTAATGCTGCTGTGAAGACCAACGCCCGGACGAGACGAAGTTCTGCACCACGATGACCGTCACAGTGGCCCGCACCCGGCCACCATCCGCACAGTCACTCTTACACCGTCTCCTTGTCGGACTTCTGTGAGAGATTCTGATTTGCCCCTCTCGCCTCTAATCTCCCAGCTGATCATTAAGAAAGACACCAGAAATGCGTTCACGGAGACAGATTCTTTGTTTTTGGAATCTAAGGACGACCTGGTACATAAACTGCAGGTCTTGAGGTCTGCACAGTCTTCCCTTGTAGACGAGATTTCAGCGTCTGACTCTTGAGTTGGAGAGGGCTCAGGAGATGATCGCTGGTCTTACGGCATCACAATCCAGTGTGGGTCATGACGATGGTTGCCTGCATCCCCTGCCAGTAACTCTGAATTCTACTGCGACGCAGACTGAGTTACCTTTCCATCCGCAGTCCAGCGTGGTTCATGATGATGGTTGCCAGCATCAGCATCCCCTGCCAGTGACTCTGAGTTCTACAGCGACGCAGACTGATTTACCTTTCCACCCACCGTCTGTGGCGCCTGTTGGGCTGCGGTGTCCTGTCCCGCCGCCTTTCCTCCGGCTCAACCTTGAACGGTGCCCAAAGCATGAGTTCGAGGAATAAAAACTTGCCAAAGACTGGGAACTCTAGAGTTAAACGAACCACTTGGCTGAGTGATGAGGAGGTTTGGGATGGTATCAGGGACCTGAATTCTGACGAGGTACTAGTGTTGTCACCGGCTGAGTGCCTTGATATTAGGTTTCTTTACTCTCAGTTCTCAGGCCCTCCTTTATTACAGGTTCTAATTTTAAACTCTTGCTAGCCCCCATAAAGTAACTCTACTTTGCCTCCTAAGCATGGTTCCACGCAAAATTTACAATCACACTGTAACAGTGAGGGCACTCACTGGAGCCTGATTATTCTTGAACAGGGTTGAGGGCAAGTATGTTCACTTAGATTCCCTGCGAGGAGTCAACAGTACTTGTGCTCTTGATTTTTGTAACAGCCTTGACAAAGTCCTCAGTAACCAAAACATTTCGTTTTGAAGAAAAAAATTGTAAGCAACAAAAAGACAGTTTTAGTTGTGGTTTTGAGTTGATAAAAATGCCAAATCATATGTCTCTAAATACAATAAAACAATAGCTCTTAATGGAAACTCTAGTAAAGTAATACTAAACAAAGCATCACCAACCAGTAATACCCCATGGGACAAAGCTGTTTTGTCTAATGAGCCCGGACTGACACCAAAGTGTAAAATTCATATTTATGGCGATAGTCACTCCAGGGATCTTAAGGAAACATTACAGCCCCTTTTAAAAAATGCAGAGGTTTTCGAACATTGCTACCCAGGCGCCCCTATGGCATTTGTTCTTTCGAAGCTAAGCAGTTGTAGGAAAGCTTTTAATGAAAATGACATTGTTATAATTGTTGGAGGCACTAACAATACAAGCCTTGGTCACTGTTTAAAGGTTAAGGGAATGTTGTTACATATAATTAATACTTTTTCATGTAAAATAGTTTCTTACCGAAGTACCTCAACTGCTGAAAACAGCATCCTGCAAAAGCCTTTGAGATAGAGTGTATGTAGAAATATGTACATTTCTCTGTCAGTAACAACTAAAACCCCTCTGGTTCTTTTAAATCACTTCCTGGCCAAGAGGCTCTTTGCAAAGAGTGGCAAGCATCTAAGTAAAGCAGGCAAGAGTCTTTTTGGTGTTAAACTATCTAAGTGGCTGAATGCATTGTTTCCTGAGCAGCAGTTGAGGGGCCACCCCGGATCAAATTTTATACCATACCAAAAACAATTGTCAAACTGCCTCCAGTCCCAGTACCTTTACCAGCTCTTCACCTGACACATCATATCCTCTGTCTGACCTGTCTTCTTCTGCATCAACTCCCTACAATACCACAATCACAACCATCTCTTGTTCTGACAAGGAGCAAATTGACCCCATGGCTCTTCCGTCGGCCTCGCCAATGTTCTCGGATACTAGCAATTCTTTTTTATAGAGTCAGTCCAACAGGACTCCGCCTATCAAAGATTCTGCACCACCAAAACATTCAATCAATTTCCAACAAAACTGGTCCTTTAGAAGCTCTGCTACACAGTAGGAATGTCGACATTGCTTGTGTAACCGAGCACTGGCTATCTAAAAAACAACTTTGCTGCGCTGAGTGTTCAGGGCTATTGGGTGGCAGGTGGCTTCTGCAGGTCTGATAGGATCAGGGGCGGAGTATGTTGCTATGGTCAGTGATTCTTTTTCGTATACCGTTGTGGAAAAAGCAGGTTACCTCTCACCTGAACTCAGAACTTAATTTTGAATCCGTCACCATTCACATAGTTGAATTAAACACCACTATCATCACTATTTACAGATCCCCCCAGGGCGATTTTTTCATTGTTTTTGAAATGTTTTGAGGAATCGCTTAGAATCCTACATAAACCTGAATCTGAGGATATTTGTCTGTGGGGATTTCAATGTTCATTTTGATAGGCAATATGACAGGCAGTTTTTACTTTTCATTACGTTTTTCAAAGTTTTTCAATTAGAGCTCAGATTTCATCAGTGACCCGCCCATCACCAACAGGAGGTTCATGCATCGATAATATTTTAACTAATATCGGAGCCTGACCATGTGAGAGCTGAGGTGGTCCCTTCCTGTTTGTCCGATCATGAAGCACAGCTTGTTACAGCCGTAATTCAGTCAATTACATCTAAGGGGTGTAACTCTGCCCCTTACCGAGTTTTCTCAGACAGAAATATTAATGATCTTTATGAACTTTTAGATTCAGTTGATTGGGATAATATTTTCTTATACGAGGACATAAATGACCAATACTCGTTATTCCTCAGTCAAGTATCATCCTGCTTTAACCAGGCGTTTCCTTTAGTCAACATCGAAGCGTAAAAAACGTCAAAGGCCTGGTTGGTTGACAGGAGAAGTTCTCTTGGCCAGAGAACATCTCAAGGACCTGTATATTTTGCAGCGTGACTATCCTTCTGAACAGCATAGGATAATTGTATAAGGTCAATAAGAGAAACTACAAGTTACTAATTTCATCTCTGAAAACATCTCAGATCGAAAGCCGTCTGAATAAGAGTAAGAATGTTGCCAAAACTGTATGGAACATAGTGTCTGAAAACTCTGGAAAGCAAAACAGATAGGAAAAGACATATTCAGGAGCTACAAGATAATGGAGCTGCAGTCTCTGACCCACGTCATATCGCTGAAATGTTTTAACAATTTTTTTTATGAGTTCCCCACTGGCTAGAACCATAAACGGAACAAATAGTTGCACTAACAGCTCTTCTAAAATACACCACTGTCCATCAAGTTTCTTCATAGCCCCAACAACGCTCCATGAAATGTTCAATACTATTTCATCTTTGAAAACCAGTTCAACACCTGACGTTTTTGGAATGAGTCCTTCAGTAATTAGACGGGTTGCTTCACCCTTGAGCCCTCCTTTAACTCAATTGTTCAACAACTCAGTTCTTCAGGGGAAGTTTCCATCGGATATGAAGCTCTCTAAAGGTCATTCCGGTTTTCAAGAAAGGCAGTAGTAGGTCTTCGCCTCAACAGTATCGTCCCATATCAATTTTACCAACCATCAGCAAAGTCTTCGAACGTCTCATTCATGTTAGGACTAACAGACTTTCTAATCAGAAATTCCATTCTGAGTGACACCCAATTTGGATTTGTTCCTTCTAAATCCAACCACCGATGCTATTGCCCAATTTTCCAAATATGTATTTACTCATCTTAACAATCAGAATCACGTAGCTGGTGTTTTTTACGACCTCACGAGAGCGTTTGATACAGTTAACCATCTGAAAACTCCTTAATAAGCTTGAACTCTACGGCATCAGAGGTTTGTCCCCTGCTGTGGTTCAGGTCCTAACCTTTCAAATCGTTACCAGAGTGTCCAGGTTACCAACTCCTTTGGTACGGCACAGTCAGATTTCGTTGAGGTCTCCATGGGTGTTCCTCAAGGTTCTATCTTGGGACCTCTTCTCTTTGCCTTATATGTAAACGACTTAAGCTCTTGTGTCCTTGAGGCTCGCGTTCACTCAATATGCTGATGACACCACGGTCATTGTTCGGGCAGACTCTTCAATAGCGTTAAATCTTCAATTAAACACTACAATCGAAAAAATGAACTCTTGGTTCATTCGCAACAATTTATTCCTCAATGTTGACAAAACAACCATTCTTCACTTTCGATCTCAGACAGTTTCTAAGGGTTTTATTGCTTTAGGACGAGGTTGACATCATTGAGGTTGATTCAGTATGTTTCTTGGGCGTTCATCTGGATGCTGGTTTTTCTTGGCGTCAGCATGTGGAGGCCCTTTGCTCTAAGCTCAACTCGATATTGTTTTCCTTAAGATGTCTTTCAAATTTTCTGAAAAGTAGTGCACTGAAAATGGTATATGATGGTTACTTTTCCTCTGTGATGTCATATGGCATAATGTCATGGGGAACTGCTTCATCTTCTCTGTTACAAAGAGTATTCAAATTGCAAAAGAGGGCTATTCGTTTAGTGTTTGGGTTGAGGGGCCTGGAGAGCTGTAGGCAAGTGTTTTCACCAAGAACGTATACTAACCCTCCCCTCCATTTTTATCTATTCCGTATCAATTTACACTTTTAAACACATTACCGATTTTCCTACCCACAATCATATATATCCCACCAGAAATAAAAATAGTTTAACAGTACCCCACCATAGTAACAATATGTTCCGCAAATCAATAGAATATTTAGGACCTACAATTTATAACAGATTGCCAGATTATTTAAAAGCCAGCACTTCACTTGCATCTTTTAAAAACAAACTAAAAGACTTTCTTGTGAAAAACTGTTTTTACTCACTCTCTGAATTTTTGTGCCCCACCCAACCTTACAAGTAAAATTATCATTAGTACTGTTTTTCAATATATTTTTAATTTGTAGTTTTACCAGATATAGCAATATTTTTAGTATTTAGTTATTTTATACATATTGACAATTCTCGATACATGTTAATGTTAATGAGAAATAAATGATTTTGATTTGATTTGATTTTGTGTACCAGGAAATCACCAAGCTGAAATATTGTTGAACTTTTTTAAAGTTATATTTTAAACTTAAAAAACATAAAATAGTTTAATTCGACCTCAAAGATAAATTTTTTAAATCCTTTTGTACTCTAATAATAAGAAAATCATTCATGAGACTGTGAGTTGCGTTTATGAAACATTTATTAAAAAACGTAAAATATGTCAAGTATATAAATTACCCATTGGCAGGCGGGACGCGTTGTAAAGATAAAAGTAAAGTAAATGAAGGCGTCGCACCTTGCGAAATGTACAGGTGGCTGATCAAAGTGAGGTTTATTTATTAGGCTTACATCATGTTGTAGCATCCCTCTCTTGCAGACTGAAATTTCATAAAATATGTTCTAATTTCTATTTATGTTTTAATTAAATCCTTTCGTTTTTATGGACACAGTGCATTTAATAAGACGTATCAATATTATAAATATATATATATAATTTTATAAAACAGCCTACTTACATAACTTAAAATGTACATAAATACGTGTCTCAAAATGCTTCAATGTTCGTTTATGTGATATCTGAGAATTAAAAGTTACTCAACTCTTAAAAAACCGTTTAGGATTACATTCCTTCCATGCATGTTAATCAGAAATAACTAATAAAATAAAATATATCATTACATTTTTAAATTATTATTCTCCGCATCGCATAATACAGATTTGGTTATACGAGTATTACTCTTTCCAAAAGCCAAAAGCTTACCACTAAAATGTTGGTGTAATTAGAGTTTACTACATCAGAACACAATAGAGAAGATTACTGTGTGAAGTGAAAACAGCATACAATATTTTCTCTTGGATAAAATTTAATAGCTGGACACATTTAAATCTAAGTACTAGGTATTATTAGATGTTTTATAATTTTAACGTATACAAGTTAGATCAGCGTCAAAGAGAACTTCAGAAAACAATTATTCGTTTGAAAATAATAACCTTTATCCTCATTATCTCGATGGATGATTGGAATTTGAATATTATTTAATTTATTAGAAATGTCCATCTTAGGAGGGTTACTGTTATCGATTTCACGTTGTGTGTTCCTGGACTGTATTGCAGTAGAAACATTATTTATTTGATACGAGATAAGTAATGCTTTTGAATAATGTAAAAAAAAATTATTTAAAGCTGCTGCGTAGACAAGAATAAGGATAACAAAATTATGGGTGATTAAGTAACAAAAAATTGTGTCTTGAAATATCAGATTGTTTTAACTCTTATCATCTATATATTCTAGTATGCTTTAAATCCAAACTTTTTATTATGTGTGCTTTTCACATAAGTTATAATTAATCCTTAAAATAGAGTCATAAATGTGAAATTACTAATCTTTATAGAAACAAGCCACTCTGTGGCAACACAATAGCCTTCTGTTGTAAACCTACGTTTGCATATAGAATTGGATGAGTTGGAAAAATAAATCAGAGACAAAATTATTATCCGCCCTATGTAAATAAAATAAAAACTTCTTTTCCGATTAAAGCCACAGCTGGTTGCTCTCAACTGGAGGAGTAAAACTTGGGTATTGGTTTGAATTATTTGCCAAAGTTGGCCGCTGGAGAGTAAACCTCAATTTTCATATTCCTTTATAGTAAAACTACACTTTTTGTTCCGTCTTGTTAAAACACTACTATTGTTGTAGTTATAGGGAGCGGTTCTATGCAATTCCGATGTATATTGAAGGAAGTAAATGTACGAATGGTGAAGTTATATAGGTAATATAATTTATAAATTATATTTTAGTGAATGTTTTATGTATAAATGTGCAATATTACTGTATGTATGGTGACTCAAACCTGTATTCTCTTTATCGCACAGTTATAACCGATTAATTTTTAGTTAATGTTACTTGGAGTACATGGTCTCTGCCTTCACTCCTAACCAAGTAAGAAACAAATATTTTCACTAAAGATCCTTAAAATTAAAAGTTTAAAACAAGGATACCTGTTTGAGAATTATAAGCAAAATGTTACGTTATTTGTTACATAATATTCTTAGGAGGATAATTTGTTATTCTGTATCATTCCTATAAACAGATTCTTTAGTTAATATTTAATTCTGGGAATTCATTTTTATAATCAATAAGTTATCGTGAATGTGACATAGCCCTTCCTACATTCTAAAGTATTCTATTTAGTTCTTTACAATGTTCACCGTTTGGAATTCACACCATTCACTCACTCAAACACAGAACTATGTATTTTTATTATATTTTATTATTATACTATGTACTTTATTATTATATTGTATTTTATTATCATTGCGATGTGAAATTTGTACATTGTTAATAGGTATTCTTGGTCAGTTCGGAACAATCGGGTAAATTTTGTGACAACTGAACTATTATTAATCTATTTCTCATGGGATTTATAGTCAATAATCCGTAAGCGTTTGAGATTGAAAAATATATTTTATATCACAAAGTTTTACAAACGTTGTTAGCACTCCATAACACCTTTTGCTTTTTGTATAGTTTTATGAATAACGGATTTGTAATTTCATAAGTTTTATAATTTTACCAAGTAATTAAAAAGATAAATAAATTTTCTGAGAAATAAAGATCGTTTCTCATGTGTATTTACAACACACATTTACAATACATTAACGATCTTCAAGACGTCCACAAGAACTCATGGTGAGCTCAGTTTGGTTGAAAACTTCCGCTGTAATTACCGGATACAAGAGTTGTCAACGGAAATGACGTCATCAAGATTCCACAGAGGACGCTTTGAGAAGTTCCCATTACCTAAATAGCCGTTCTTCAAGGGCTGAGATCACCTGAAGAATTCTTTACGCGTTTAAATAGTTTTCCTATTATCGTGTGTAACATCTGTATCCGTCATCTATATACCAATTAGCCCGAGTTGTAAAATAGAACGTACCGCTTTGGAACTGTTTATTTTCTGTGCTATGTAGGTTGAAACAGAATCGACTTTACAACACAGCATTTGATAGCATCTTTATTTTATAATTATTATTTTTATGTTTTGAAGTGCAGACAAAATTAATACTATTTCTTTTAGCTATTGTCTTGTACAAACCGAATATGCAATATCTTCACCTGAACACAAGATAATATATGAGGTTCCAGGTGGAATTTTTTTATTCATTCTTTTATTCCACTCACCTAATATATCAGGATTATTTTGTCATATATAAAGTTTCTAATTTCGCTAAACATGATTTTTAATGTAACTAAGTTAAAATTGGTCGTGTTATAATTTTAGTTCTTCTATGATGTTCGTGTAGACTTATTTAATATGTTCCATAGTAGATTATAACCCCAAATAGTGAGACATCAAAATGTTCTTTGAATGTGTTCAAGTCACTTCTTGTTGAACATTTCCACCGTCTTCTTCTTCTGTCTGAAGAACTACAAAACATCCTTAATTAGTTTACATCTAAAATTCGTATCTTATGGTTCCTTGGTTTGGTAAGACATTTTTTCATAAACAAATTGTTATATACCATCTTGGAGGTATGTTTTTTTAACTTCTTGTATTCTGCCATGCTTTAATAAAATATTAGCCTTGTCATATAATGACAGTACCTCTGAAGTGTGTAACTACTGTACAAACTAATTTGTCCATTGTACTTTTACAGGTTGGTATGTATTATTTAGTGGATTAAACATTTGATCTTGTGTCTAATTAAAGAAGACACAAATATTTTACACTTACAAGGCATGGATATTGCTCACTGAAAATATTATACCTGAAAAGGGAATTACGTCCTTTCGAGTAAACTTTAAGTATATTCATTAGTGTTTTCTATAAAGTAGATTTAGAACAAAGTATTCCCATTGCTAAGTAGCCTATTTTATATTTTTTGTTAAGGGATGAAAGATAGTGTTTAACCAAATAGTTTAATGGAGATGAAGAACGCTATTGCCTTCATTAATAAAGTATAATCATTAAATTACAACTCATCTAAATCATCTCTCAATATAATTAACATCAACGCAATCACGTCAATTACCAAAAACCACGTTCTAGAAACCTGGATGATTAATCAAACCTTACTCACCCCACACCCTACTCGATCTGTCACATTGTAACATGTACTACAGTGGTATGTAGGATTTCGTATGTGCAAATGACTTGGTGGAAATTTATATATAGATATACCAAGCAAGACTATTATATTATGCCAAAAGTTGTTGAAAAAATCAGACTCAAATGTATATGCAATTCAATATTTGCAGTACGTGTTACTGAGATCCAAATCCAAGCTAACTTACAATAAAATTGTTATACCATCTTGGAGGTATGTTTTTTTAACTTCTTGTATTCTGCCATGCTTTAATAAAATATTAGCCTTGTCATATAATGACAGTACCTCTGAAGTGTGTAACTACTGTACAAACTAATTTGTCCATTGTACTTTTACAGGTTTGGTATGTATTATTTAGTGGATTAAACATTTGATCTTGTGTCTAATTAAAGAAGACACAAATATTTTACACTTACAAGGCATGGATATTGCTCACTGAAAATATTATACCTGAAAAGGGAATTACGTCCTTTCGAGTAAACTTTAAGTATATTCATTAGTGTTTTCTATAAAGTAGATTTAGAACAAAGTATTCCCATTGCTAAGTAGCCTATTTATATATTTTTGTTAAGGGATGAAAGATAGTGTTTAACCAAATAGTTTAATGGAGATGAAGAACGCTATTGCCTTCATTAATAAAGTATAATCATTAAATTAACAACTCATCTAAATCATCTCTCAATATAATTAACATCAACGCAATCACGTCAATTACCAAAAACCACGTTCTAGAAACCTGGATGATTAATCAAACCTTACTCACCCCACACCCTACTCGATCTGTCACATTGTAACATGTACTACAGTGGTATGTAGGATTTCGTATGTGCAAATGACTTGGTGGAAATTTATATATAGATATACCAAGCAAGACTATTATATTATGCCAAAAGTTGTCGAAAAAATCAGACTCAAATGTATATGCAATTCAATATTTGCAGTACGTGTTACTGAGATCCAAATCCAAGCTAACTTACAATAAAATAAAATTGCAGTATTTGAATTTTTGTATGTATTTTTACTGAACTGATTTACATTAAATGTAGAATAATTTGTATGAAAGTTTAGGAATTTAAATGTTTTGAGGACAATTCTAAGTAAGAAGTTAAGGCTAACAGTTCATACTAATAGTTGGTTGATTTTTTTTGGGGGGGGGGGTGGTTATGTAATAATTTTTGTAGTCATACTCAGGGCCCGTAATCGGCTATCTTCATTCTTACAACAAGTAACAGTTTTTGTTTGGCCTTGGCAGGAGTGAATGTTTCACCATTCTATCAACGATTATTAGTCGGGAATTGAATGCAAAGAGTGGTTGTTGTGAATTACCTGTACTCAAATTTTCGTAGCAGTTGCCGTCATCAAAGCTTCTAATACATCTGATGGTATACCTGAATGGTCTTAATCATGAAAATGTACACGGTAGTCTTTAAAAACTCCTTACCTATTGCCGAACTTTCCTTCACTCATTATGGTAGGTGTACTTCACAAAGCTGAGCATGAATTTTCAGTAGTCGAAATTTTTTCTTGCGGTAAATAAACGAATCAGAGACCGAATTCACCGGTGATTCAGTAATCTTAAAGTATTAAGTACGCCCAGACGATTGTAAGTTAGCTACAGTTCTACAACCGAGTCGTGTTTATTCGCAAGTAATGTGGGGAGACGAGGAGGATGCTCGTTTGCGGCAATCACGTGAACTAAAGGACTATAGGACAAATGTGATATCTTTAAGAACGTTCTTCCGTTTATTTCCAAAATATAAAATGTGCGAGTTTTCTGAGTTTGCCTCTTGGTTCTGTCCAATATTTCATCCACTTTTTCCTCTGAAATTATTCAAAATAGAAAAAAGTATAGAAATAAAATGGTTATTTAAAGATGATGAAAAATATTAATAATGAAAAAGTATAACATTGATATAAGTCATCAACAATAACCTCATCTTTCCGTATTAAGTCACTAAACGCAAAAATCAAAATAACAAAAAAATTAACGTTCTTACACGATTTAATTTGAAAAAAATTTGTTGAATGTAAGCTTTTTAATACACAGAAAAACATTAACACAGAAAATAATGACAAGCGTTTTAAAACATTGAAAATGTGTTCTTGAAGTTAGGGTTGGAAAAAAGCAGGTAATGCCTCTCAACACATGGTCGATTTCAGTGGTCCGTATCCATTGTACGTATTTTTTTAATGATTAACTAATGGGACCAATTACATAAAATGAGCTAAGAGTTTATTAAATAAGTTATTGTGTTGTGTCCATTTAAAATATTTATACAGATTGTACACTATTGCAAACTTACTACATTTACAGGGCAAAAGTAATATTTTAATTAATCTCTAATCGAAAGGCAGAGAAAAGATTAAAGTGAACAATCTGGACATTAATAAAGCTAATCGCCTGTTGAGTGAGTCTGTGTCGGTAAATTATACAAGCATTAGTGATTTCTCCTCCATTAACAATGCTTTACGGTATTTGCGTTAATCTTGTACCTCTACTCCCATAGTTCCTGTAACATAACAAAGTTAATTTATTTCCAGTGCTGACAGAAAACAATATTATTTTTTACATAATTGTTACTTGGATTAATATTTTCATAATAAGCTGATTACATCCTGCACGACCAAATCCTCGTGCAAAAATTAAATAAGAGTAGAAATTATTAGTAACCCGATTACATTTGGTAAACGTACCACCAATAAATGAAAGCATTAGGTATATTACACTCTGACGTTGATTATTGTTATCAATACTTTAATGGGACATAACCCAATAAGATTAATATCACCTTTATCATCAAATATCACAATTATATGTCTATAAAATACACATTTAATAGCTTCCGAAACATGTCCATGAAGAAACTAAATTTCCAAAAGAATAACAGTGAAATATTGTACCCCAAATTGGTGTTCGCTATCAGAGAGAAGTAAACAGCACAATTTGTCATTGTTTTCAGCGATAGAACATAATATCCGCAACTACTGCGTATTTATAGTTTCAATTTGTTGAAAGTAAATCATTTCTTGCAATTTACTAACTGGTATTTTTTTAACGTACATACGAAAAAAATATATAAATGTATCTTCTAGTTATTTTTATCTGTTTTAGATACATAAACGTATGTCAGAAGTTGCATACGTGTGGAATAAATAAATAACTATTCCATCCACTTTGAGCTTAAAAAGTTATATGTTGCATAAATAACGTATTAATTGTAATGGCTTTTGTATTTACTTATGTTAAATTAGTAGCATTAATATAGACCCTACATGAGCCTGAAATTATGCGTTGTTTATCCGTCTGTCTAATCATACTTGCGATAAGGTTCTAGAAACTTGAAATTCGGTATATCTAATTGAGAGATAATGAGATATACTCCGAAAAAATATAGACTTTACGAAAAAGATTATTAAGGAATATAATCTAACCTCATTAACAAGTTGCGTGGTTAGATAAAACTAAACAATACACAAAGAAAGGTCTGATAACAGTCCGTTTTTCTCTGAAAAGGACTTGATGTGCAGATCACTGTGGTATATTGAAAGTTTCTCACTACATTTAACTAAAATTAACCTTAAAATAAAAATACATTAACGTTGATAAGAGCACAACTTATTCAATTTAAACTCTAGTCAATCTTACTTTTACATACAATGTTTAAATATACATAAAGACAAATATATTGAAGACTTTAAATCATCTTTTAAAATACTATTTATATAATGACAATATTATCTTGACATTTTAAACTAATGGAAATAATATTAAGATTCTACAAAATGAATCCAAATGAATGAATTCTCTTGGTCCATGGAAAAACTTTATTGATTTTAGAGGAAAAAAGTCAAAATAAATTTCAAAGTTTTAAATTATTCTAATGGATAACAGTAATGGTAACGATACAATTACAGGCTACACCAAATTTGTTAAAAAAAATTTAGCATAATTACACGGTATGTTTCCTTGGAAAGTAAACAAGTGGCGTAATTTATTTTACGTTTTGCCGAGTCCTCGATGCTCGTATCGATTTATTTTATTCGATGCTTTATATAGTGTTTTGATATCTTAGATCACCAATCATTCAATAATCTGTTACAAGTTTTATACCCTGTATACGAGCAGGAAGGAGATGGAAGGACCAAAGGACATGCCTGTGTTGTGAATATTGCACGGTCTGTTTTGACATTGAGGGGTGCATTTTGATCCACTTTTAAAATAAAAATTTATTTATTCCTACTTACAGTGACTTGTGACTTGTGCAATATTTGTGGAAAGCATTTTTTACTTAATAATGTTGAATGCAGAGTAACAAGAAAACAATAATACTAGTATAAATAATAGTTTATATAAGAGCTCTTAATAAACATAAAACGTATAGCAACTGTTAACAACTTCAAAAGAAACTGCGTATCCCACTTATTAAAGTTCTTTGGATCACTAATTCATCATTAATAATCATCATTAATTGTATCATGGTTGTAACATAAGGTCACAGGTACCTACTTTCCAAGATATACTGAAGTTATTTTACTACTACTCTACAACTGAATAACATAAACAGAGTCCTCAACATATTACTTGTTGGGAAATAGTGTGATTGGTAACCTATAAAGAGGATAACAATGTTTAATTTCTTTAATTATATCCTTTATACTTCACGTTATCATCTGTTCATACTATGTAAAAATATAAAATAAGCATATCTACTACAGCTTATTATAAACTCTTTTAAGTATAGACTGTTTGCCGGCAAGGACTACGTAAACAAATAAATAATTTGTCTCTATAGATAAGAAATTCACAAATTTAATTGGTGTAAGCCCCGAACATCTCTTTACGGGTTTTCCTTTTTCCTAGAGAGCCATAAACCTTACAAGAATGACAATGATCTAATAGCAATTCAACAACCTATGTGAATGAATTAAACAGATGAAATAATTTCTACGAATACATTTGATATAAACATCATTATTGTTTATTAAATCACATGTCTTTCACATATTGCGTTCCTTTAAATGGTAGCTATAAACTTACAAAAACTTATTAAAAATAGTTAAAGTTGCTTAACGAGTATTTTTTCAAAGGCCGTTCCTGAATCATGAATGTGGTTCCCGCACTAACATACAACTCTCTGGGGCAATATAACCGTCCGTTACTCTTGATCTGGCTTGGGCCCAGACCCATTGCTGTGTGTATTCGATACTCCTGAATAACATCCGTACACTAAACTATATATGTAATATTTAATTTTTTTAAAAACCTTGCTGATAAAACTTAGGTTTTAGGTGTTTCTTCTTGACATGGTACAGTATACAAGTATTATATCATTCGAGTGAAGTTAAAAAGCTTAGATTTAAAAAATATCCTTTTTCGGACTCTTCCAAGATGTTCTAAAGCAAATTTCCACCCATACGGTGTATGTGTGTATAAGAAATAGTTGTGGAAAATGTAATTATTATTTCTCATACATTTAGGCATCACGTATTCTTTTCACCCTGACACATTTTCCCATTTAATTTTGGGTTTTTCGTAATTTACCTAAATAATTTGTTAAAGGAAACATTTTAAAGTTAGATCCAAACAGCGAAACCAATCCGGAAGTAGAGTTATAGGTGGTATTTAAAGGTGCATAGAAGTAATACTTAATGTACAGGTACTACATTACACGTAAATAAAAGGGTTGGAATTTTGGGTTGAGCTCCTTGTTACCTTTCGTTTGGTGCAGCGTCTGCAATCTGACTCTGTCACTCTGGAGTTTGCGTTGTCTAAATAGATGCAAATTAAGTAGACGACGAGAAATCTCAAAAAGAACTTTTGGTGAAGTTTGAACACCAAAGACACCTTAACAATATATATGCAAGTGTTATTTTGATGAAAAAGTGTTTTCATTATCTCATCAGGTGAAATCATCATGTACGCTACTGTGATGTTTTAGATACGATCCAAAACACGGAGGATTAACCGAGTTCCCTGCACATACTCTGGCTATAGTGAGTTTGCAGGGTTGATTCACTGTTAATGTTGAATTCAGGTCCTTTTCACGCTGCACTTAGCGGAGTGTGAAAATAGATCAACCATACCTACAATATGTAATAGGAGTGGTACATTAAATGTTTTTATAGAACAATATCAAACGGTTTTCAAATAAAATTTGTTATTTGTTTAATTTTTTTTCATAAAAATTGTGGTTGCATTAGCATTAAAAATAACTGTAAGATTAAAAAACTGCCATAGTTTTATAAATGCATATGCAAATAACGAGGACACGATGAAGACAGGTGTTGTATTTCACCTATTGAAATCCCTCGCAACACAATAACCATTGGGTTGTCAAGTCAACTGGCGCAATCCCAGCTGGACGGCTTGTTTTACAAACTTATTGCAGAGTACGGATTAAAAGTGATTATAATTAACATTTCTACTTTTGAATAGTACCAGAGTTATACTTTGCATTGGTTTAGCCATGTTGTATTTAACCGGATCTTAAAGTTTTATTACATTGTCTTTATAAAATAGTGACATAAGTTGAAACAATAATATTCTGCTAAGGTTGATTATGGTTTTATGTTTTATTATTATTATTGGTTTTATATATATATATATATATATATATATATATATATATATATATATATATATATATATCAAATCGAATACTTATATTTTTAGCTCTGATAAAATGCAAGTACTACGTCACAACACTTGTAAACGTAACAGGCTTTGGTGAATCTGCATGCAAAATTTCAAGTCTATAGGCAAATTTGCATCGATGGGAAACTTTAAATGGTCATAATGTGTTATAAGTTTATTGAAAAATTTATTGATTATGAAATTGTTTCGTTACATAGTGGTTATACAAAACACCAAAATCAATAAAATTTTTCAAATTTTTCAGTCAAACATGACTATCCAGAAACATGCACTGTTATCAAACTTGATGTTGCCTTCATCCAGAAACATGCACTGTTATTAAACTTGATGTCCCCCTTATCCAGAAACATGCACTGTTATCAAACTTGATGTTCCCTTTATCCAGAAACATGCACTGTTATCAAACTTGATGTTCCCTTTATCCAGAAACATGCACTGTTATCAAACTTGATGTTCTCTTTATCCAGAAACATGCACTGTTATCGAACTTGATGTTGCCTTTATAGAAATAAAGCGTAATGCAACATTATAAGTCTAGAAGTCAGTCCGATTTCGAGATAATGTTCGACAGACTGATATACAGATAGCAAACAGATAGAGAGAAACGAAGATCATCAGCTATTCCCTGTAATTTTAGGCTTCGCTAACGCTCAATCCGTAAATAAATCGTCAGTTATGTAAATTCTTGATATTTAATCGTGTCGTCTAATTATTTACAATTTGTTTAATATAAATCGTTATATTTGAGTTAATAAATAATTTATTACGAGGTATCAAATGGGGTATTTTACATTTACAATGGGTTTACAGGAGGGTGGAGCTGGGACAACTAAACAGTGATCGATCATTATGAAATTACCAATATGATAAGAGTAGTTATTTGAAGCTGAAGCTAAGACAAATCTATTTCTCTCTAGTTTGTCGATCAATCACCGTATTGTCTCCCTATCCTGGCAAATCAACCATCAAAAGTGATCCACTTTAAATTTATCAAAAAAATATCGTAAGAATTTCTTTCTTCCAATGTGCAGGAAAACTAATTAACTTATAGATTAATATTTATAATACGTAAGATAAGAACAAAAAACAAGGAATTGATTTGCGAGGACACTTTAATCAGGTAATTTTGTAACATAATTAATTTTACAAAGAATATGTGTGCCAAAATAGTTTGTATTATATAAAACATTATTTTAAACAAAGAAATAATATGAGAACGGAAAACACATGTTAATTAATTTAAGTTATATTTCTCAAATTTAAGGATCTAGAAGTTAAGTTTGACTCAAAAGCTTTTCAGGAAAGCTTAACAAGTTTAAATGTAATTAGTTTACAGTTATAATTTAAAACATACGGATGAACATTAAACAAGTTCTATTGTTTAACCAATGTACCAATGTTTAACCTCGGGCATTTTCATTGTCTTACAATATTTTTAGTCGCGGAATAATAAGGGGATGTTTCATTTAAAGTTACAGCTAATAAACATTCAGGCAACGTCTTAAATTTTCTAACTTTTAGTAATTTATAAAAATGTCATATTTATTAACTTCTTCGTTGGAATAATAAAAAGGGTACATTACAAAAAAACAAAAATGCTCATTATGCGAATCAATTGTATTTTTAAAAGGAGACATATCTCACAACTATAGGATGTAACATAAAGGTGGTTCATCGTTGTTATAATGCTGCTCTTAAGTCAACAATCCACGACCATTACACAAAACATTATAACTATTAGTCAGCGATGATGACGTTAAAATTCCGCTCTTAAGGGAAATTCCTGTTCATCTCGTACAATGCAAGTTTTCTCTTAACTCCGTAAATGGTCGTATATAACATATCACTTTAGTATTGTATAACAATAGCATCAGAGCTACGGGTGGAAGCTGAGAGGTGTGACGAAGTAATCTCTCCCTGCACACGTACTACACTTTATTGTAAATGGAATGGGACATTAAATGGATGTTTCACAATAGGATTCAATTTTGTAGAAAACAGGTTCCACCGGAAGCCGTTTTCAGAAATTACTTGATTTTCGTCTTTGATCTTTTATTTCGTCCCTACAGTATTTTCAATAGAACTAGTATTAATATCTATTGTAGGAACGGGAATAATAAAAATAAAGCTTACTGCATATTTAAAGGTATTTCACCTTCCACACTTTATCTACCTTTTGATAAATAAATTTAATGAATGAATCTTTTTATTCACCACAATATTAAACATTTAAAATTAAACGAAAAATAATCTAATACTTACGGCAAATAAACAAACAATTAACGTATTACATGCATAAAACCATTCCATAAATTTAATACTGCAAAGACATTTTTACGAAAAAAGTCAAGTTACATGGTAGGACAGTTTTATGCTAAATGTAAAAGTCTTCAGATGGAATCTTTTTCGAAATATCTTACATGCATCATTGACATTTTTTTTATAAATTGGAATTTGGTACAAATGTTAAAAAAATCAATTATACTCACCAAGTCACCATAACGCTATGGTAGATTTTTTTTAGGATAATTAGTCTACATGTATTAATATTTCACATGTTACATTTCTTAAGAGTACACTCAGTTTGTTTACAAATTATTTATTCTGATTCTTTTTTGTTGCTATCATAGTTATCCGTAAGTCCAATATAACATTATTTTCAAACGCTTAGGCAAATCCTATGGAGTAATATGCACCATAAGAACTCAGTATTCCTCATTTAGAAATGAAACTTCACGTATCTATGGCTATAAGTCAGTTTTTTTTTCAAGATATGATACGGACAGACAAAAGGAAAATAAATTTTCCAGCTCCACGAGGGCTACCTTTGAACCAAAGCTAATAATTTATACTCTATATAACAAATATAAGTTAAGTTACAAAAATACGCAGTATATATTAAAAAATAAAAACTAAGTTAAAAAATTAAGTGTTTTACAGTATCATCATATTCTTGAGTGGAATAGTGAACAAGAGCCAGTGATCAATATTTATAAAAGACCTGTATGAAGAAGGTACTCGGCCAAAAGGTACCTAAAGTTTGGGCTAAGAAAAATCTAGTTTCCTCCAGCTTGTCGATTAACCACCGCATTATGTCGCTGTCCGGGCAGCTCATTCATCACAAGTGTCCCACTTTAACTCTGTCGGATAAAATATATCTTAGGTATAGCTTTTCTTATAATTTACATTAAAGTATACGCATAAACAAAATTCGCTCAGAAAAAAACTCAAAAAAATAATGTAAAGGCACTACTCAAAACTTTGTCTTATATTTCAGAAATGAATTTATGTGTTCACCTCGTGAATTAAAAATTTTATTTTTGTTCAATTATATTTGTATTGTTTTACAAAATTAATTACACCTTCTTTTAATTTTCTCGTGGCCCCTATTTTAAAATATGCATTAATTGATTCCAATAACCAATAATATGTTAACTAAATATTTTAAGAATCACAACATTAAGCGAGATAAAACATTGATTTGAGATCGGATGAAAACATTTTAGGACATTAGTAATTCAGCTTTCTCAGAAGGAGTTCCTTGTGTAATCCCCGAAAGTTCTGAATTTATGCAGAGAGCTGTGATGGATAGTTTAGATGTAAATTCATCTTAATGTCGGTAATTGATTTCAGGAATGATTTTCATACATCCTGTTATTCTGTTTGGTATGTCTGGTCACATTCAGGGTGAGGGTCCCGAGTTCCCAAGAATAACAGCTAATAAAGTGTAATTTGATCATTAATTCTAGTTATATAAATGTTACGAAACAAATTAATTTCCTGGTAAATGAGGCCATTAACATTCCTAGTGGAGTCTTCGGCTTAGTGTTCTAATGGAGGTAGAGAGTATAAGATGAAATAGTGTTGCTATCACCAAAGATTTTAGGAATGTTTTTTGAAATTGTGCAATTTGGATAACGACGCTTGGGTTAACTTCTTGTTGACGTTTCGAAGCTCCAAGATATGATATAACGAGATGGTATGGTTTGGGAGATTTTCCATTTCCGTTAACGACCTCAGGCCTACATTTGCCATATTAATACAATAGAATAACTCACGGAGAGAGAACTTCTTACAATACTCGGTTGAAAAGAACAAAGATGTTACAATGTACATAATAAGTGTAGCAGTTCAAAATTCCGAATAGATAATACTCCATATGTAGAAAATAAAATATATCCAATTTCTAGTTTAAGGTAATTTCATTACATAATGCCGTTATTGTTATTATTACCGATTGAAACCTGACCATACTCGGTAATGTACAGCATACTAAGAATGCATGGTACATGACAGTGCTTCGTACAGTTGTAGCATAGTAGAACCCGACGTAGAACATTGAGCAGCAAATGTAGTCTGAGGACACAAAGGCAGAACCCTTACTGATGTGTCCCCAGGGTAGAACGGCTCTGACGATTTGTTTATCAGGCATGTTCTCTATGTCAAACGGAATCTACTAATACTACTGGTTTACGATACAAATGCATTTGTCTGTAGAAACAGAATGAGTTAACAAAAGTTATTCGCTGTCTGGGAAGGAATGAGATTTTGGTTCTTAAATAAACGTTATATATTTAAGTCTATAATGGTCATAGCATATTTCATAAAAGGTATATTTTAATAAAAAAAATTTAATAATAAGAAAATTAAGGTTTACCTCCACGACATCCATATATTGAGTACGTGCTCCAATCAACTTAAATTAAAAAAATGAAAATGAATTACACATGAGAGAGAGAAAGAGGGAGAGAGTGAGTGAGTGAGAGAGAGAGAGAGAGAAAAAGAGATATAGTGTGTATGTTTAGTGTTTATTTGTGTGCTGTAGCTAATACGGTCAAATAATAGCCTACTAATTTCAGCCACTTAGTAGAAGTGTCATTTGCAAGTCTGCTTGAAGTGTTCACAAACAAGAAATATAAAGCAATAGTATTTTGTACATTTGAGTACTGTATAAACTGAATGCGTAAGTTATATATTAAGTCTAAACTTATGTTCATTTTTCTAATATTAAATTTGCATTACTAATGATAGTCTCCATGGAAATACAAACTAAGATAATACGCTAAAAGTTATTTTAGAATATTAATATTCTAACGCTTTTACTTTTATTATCAACTTAGTGCTTATTAAGACAAAATATTTTCCATAAATATTTTCAGTTTTGTCATCTACATTTATGTAGTTCACGTTTTATACTGTATGAACTTCTATATACTGGATGAATGAAGAAGGAGAAGGTAGTACAAATAGACTTTTTTCTACGTGTCTTTTTTATACCTTTTTTACCTTAAACAAACAAATTCTTGTTTACCTACTTTCTCACTGGTTTTGCGTGGTATATACACATATTTGTCAGAATTTCACTCCTGATCTAAAGTTATTATATCGATTAGTTTTAAACTTTATATCACTTTTACGAATATTTTTATTTTCTATTCATTTTATCAATATATGAGTACAATATTTCATATTAATTTTAGTAAAATTCTAGATAAACTAACCTCGTGGTTTACTTCAATACGCCTAAGGGACGACACAAACTCTAGATTATAATACCTCCCACATTCCATTGTTTTATATACATTCAAGGTGAGTTTCAAGTGTATTCTCTTATTTTTTCCATGATCATTGTTGAGTTGAATTGAATTTGAGTTATATGTTCTACCACCATCTTGGATTCACTATATTGGAACTTGATATATGTTTTGATGTAAAGATGGTGTTGTTAGTGATACATGGTTTCTGTGTTGTTTTCACTTAACACTATGCAGCTTTCATTTTTTTTCAATATATTTCTATAAATGGTAGTGTATTGTCACTTAGCATAAATTTGATGGCATTGATGACATTATACTTCCTAAAAGTACCAATTTCCTAATATCTTAAAAACGTATAACGATTAAAAAATTTATTGTGGCATCATGTCACCTTTAAATAAACACATTGATATCATGTATCACTCTAAAACACCTTATATAAAGTTATTTTGTGTGAATTCAATACGATGGATACAAGATGGCTGCCGAAAATCCGAACTTAATCAAAATTAAGTATACATCCATATTTTAATAACCACGGAACTCTAATTCTAGACACATATGTGGTTCTTATAAAATACACACATACAATATATATATGATAAATATTTTACAAAACACATGGATGGTAGGTCTACCACGCGCCCGCATACACACACACACACACACACACACACACACACACACACACACACACACAAACCCTGGATACGAACCATTATCTCGTATTTGGTTTATTTATTGAATTTTATACTATATTACGTGTTTTTATCATCTTTTTAATTTTGCTAAAGTAACATATTTAATATTTACCATACACATATTTATTTATTCTTAGTTTACTATTGAAGTTAGTTCATTATTTGAAAGTACAACAAGATTGTAAAGATATGCTGTAGTTAATTATTACGATACGAATTACACACGATCTTTCTATTATTTTTTATTCAATATTAATATGAGTAATGGCTTTAAATGTTTAATATTGATTAGTTAGGTATTTTTTATGTACTATATAATACCGCAGTAGAGAAAGTAATGTACACAGCGATCACGGGACACAATAGCTCGGCCCGCTGTAGTTTACTTGTTCAGGGTCATGTCATAACTCACTTCAACTTTGTGCGTTACGGGGTACAATACATGGACGTGCTGGATGTTATTGTGTACTATATAATACCGCAGTAGAGAAAGTAATGTACACAGCGATCACGGGACACAATAGCGCGGCCCGCTGTAGTTTACTTGTTCAGGGTCATGTCGTAACTCACTTCAACTTTGTGCGTTACGGGTACAATACATGGACGTACAGGATATCATCGCTTGGTGGCACTTGAACTATAGACCTACTCATTTCCACATTTCAAAACGTTGCAATGTCTGTAACAGTAGTATTTATTGGAAACATTACAATTAATGTTGTAATACTAAACCTTTGTAACACACGTCGCACATCGGCTTCAATAACGTCACAACTCAAAAATCTTCTATTTTGAGTTATTACCACCATAGAAATCGCCAATTTTTAAGCTACACGGCACGAAGACCGACACTTTTCTATATCCAAAACTATCCGCTAGGGAGCAGTAATGTCGCTGTTGTTGAGTGCCATTTTTCCACTAAGCCAGTCATGAATAGTTTCATTTTAGACTTGGAGCAGGAAGGTAGTGTTTTTAGTTTCTGCAATACAGACACTTTTTGACATGTGACACTCTTCGTGATTGAAGGTAACTAACTTTTGCACTTATTCTAGCATAAGTTGTAGAAGTGTCATTCTTGTTGCAGTAAATGAAGCATAGTTTTAAGAGAGTACAATGTATTTTCTTAGTTGTGTCGTTCTTCGTGATTCACTCTTTCGTCCATTTGTAATAACTACGTAAATTTTTGAGTTGTGCCGCTATTGAAGCCTAAACTATTACTAACCGTGACAAAATTCGGGATATATTTTTGACTTGTGACATTGGTTTCGAAGAAAACAAAACAAGTATTTTGTTTTGTGCGACTAACTATTTCAATCTGTGTATTGCAGATTAAAAATGGAGTCACGAGGTTGGCATCTAGTGAAAAAGGCGATAACAGAGCTCGCAGAAGGCAGTAAAAAACGTGACGCTGAAGAAGATATAAAGCTTGAGACAAAAAAAAGTAAAGTTGATGAACCAACATCTACTGAAAGTTCTTGTCCTAATATTGTTGATATTACTCGTACTTTAGAGGTAGTTAATAAGGGACAGTCTTGTGTTAATAGAAAAGATGATCATCTTTCAAAAAATGAAAACATGGACACCAATGCCAATAGTTCTCCTGGGTGTTCATTTTGGACAAGTGAATGTGTTAAAAATACGGATATTATATACAAAAAAGGGTCCTTGGATAAAAATTCTGATAAAACAATTGAAAATTTAGATAGTAGTTTGTGGGAAAGTGTTAAAATCAGTGATGACCCTAGTGATATGAAAGTACGTTTGTGTAATAAAAAAACAACACAGAAAAGATAGATACTTTAAAGGAATACTCTGACGGCGACGAAGTTATTGATGATACGGATGCAGATTCTGATTTTGTATATTCGTCTTCTTCATCAGAGGATGAAAGCTTCACAGAAAGATACCAGAGGAATAAGAAAAAGACAGTTGCTTTAAGGAGAGAAAAAAAATAACTCGGACCAAGTTGAAGAAGCTTTGGATACATTGGATAATGAAGCTCCAGCTTTAATTGTAGAAAACGAAGAACCTGAATCATTAGAGGAGAAAAAGGGAAGGAAACCTAAAGCAGAACCAAATAAGTGGATGAGGAATTTGAAAAAAAAGTCGCAATAAAGGGTTGAAATACTTGTCGAACACGAAAAACCCCAAGGAAATAAAAGAAAAATCTCTACAATTGCCATGTGATATGACATGCAAACTCAAATGTACGACAAAAATTAACAATCCAACACGTGAAATAATTTTTAAAAAGTTTTGGGAACTAGGAGAAGTTCAATTGCAGAGAGAGTTTATATCAAAAATGATGAGTGAAGTCAGGCCTGCATATAGGTACCCAAAAGAGAACAGTAAGAGAAAATGTAACCATGCTTTTTATTTTTCTGTCGATGAGAAGAAGATTAGAGTTTGTCAAAAAAGTTTTTTAAGGCCACACTTGATATCAATGATCGTGCAATACGTACTGTTATTGAAAAAAATAAAGATGGTTTTGTTGAATCTGACAAAAGAGGGAAACATGGGAACCAAAAGAAAGTTAATCCAGAAATAAAAAACGGTGTTCATGATTTCATCAAGAGTATACCAAGAGTTGAGAGCCATTATTTGAGAGCTCAAACATCGAAGGAATTCATAGATGGAGGAAAATCTATCGCAAGTTTGTTTAGAGATTACAAGGCTCTGTGTGTAGCAAATAATGTACCTCATGCTAATGAAACCATGTTTATTAGGATATTTAACTCCTACAATATATCATTTTATGTTCCAAAGAAGGACCAGTGCGACGTGTGTGATGCCTACCTGATTGCTGACCCAGAAGAGAAGGAGAGGTTGAAGGAAAGTTATTCAGCTCATGTAAAAAATAAAGACCTAGCTAGGCAAGAAAAACAGAAGGACAAGACTTTAGAAGCAGAAAATAATAACGTTGTTGTATCTGTATTCGATTTACAAGCTGTTTTACCATCTCCAAGGGGTGAGGTGTCACAGTTCTACTACAAATCGAAAATTAATAGTTATAATTTAACTATAAGTGACCTCAAAGCCAAAAATGTACAATGCTATTTCTGGCACGAGGGGGAAGGTAAAAGAGGCGCTGTAGAAATAGCTTCATGTATGTTTGAATATTTAAAAAACATTACACAGGACAGAAATAATGACGAGCTTGAAATAATTCTTTACTCAGATAACTGCTGCGGACAGCAGAAAAACACTATAGTATTTAGTATGTATCTTTATGCTGTTCAGATATTAAATATAAAATCTCTGACACACAAGTTTCTTGTAAAAGGACATACCCAGAACGAGGGAGACAATGTCCATTCGGTAATAGAGAAAAAGGTTAAAAGGACATTAAAATCTGGGCCTATTTACACTCCTCAAGAGTATGTAACAATCTTAAAAAAATTCAAAGGTTACAGGAACTCCGTACAAAGTAAATGTAATGTGTCATTCGGATTTTATTGATTGGAAGGATGTATCAAAGCAGATTGGTCACAACTTTACCGCAGTACACAAAGAAGGTGAAGATAACTTTGAAAAACTAAGCTACACTCCCACAGACGTTTCAGGAAAAGATAATTCAGTTAATAAAATTACGGTCAAGAAGAAAGTGGGAAACAAAAACAAGGAAATCTACATAGTAACGACATTAAAATTGCAGACATCAAGATTGTTAAAGTACAAAAGAGTGATCCTAGGGTTTTATTTGTTAAAACGTCTTATGAAGAGGAAAACTTTTTAAAGATAGATGTCAATTACAATAAGAAGATCAAAAAAAGGGGAGAATAAAATAAAAAACCCATTACATTTCGGAAGATTACCTGTCGCCCAGCCTATGAAAAGAAAATTGCTATCGGGGAACGAAAGGTTAAAGACATTCAAGATCTGCTTAACGCTAAACTCATCCCAGAGTTCTACAGAAATTACTACAATGGCATTTTCCATTAATTATTACAATTAATATTATTATTACTACTTATATTCTAGAGTTAACAATTTTACCCAAGTACTTATTGTATTTAAGATTATTTTTATGGAGACAAAGTACCATACAAAAAAATTTGATAAAACCAAAAAAATTTTGGTACTTATATATTTTACATAATTTTTATGTTATACTCTGTACTATTTATAAATAAAAACAACGTTCAAAAATGTAAACATCTTTATTTATCTTTTCCCCAAAAAGAAATTAACTAAAAAATTATACAAGTTTACTTCGAAAACAATGTCTCAACTCAAAATGTAATTGTAAAAAAGTTATAAATAGGGTAAGAAGTTGTATAATGACAAAATACCTTTCATATATCAAAAAAAATTGGTTATGAGTTATTAATATTAATTTACCAAGTGATAATTTTAATTGTGTGATTTCAGAAGATTAATTAAATTTATTTTTTGCGTTTCCTGAAAAACTACCTTTTCTTAGTTGTGACACTATTGAAGCCGATGTGCAACGTATTTATATTTTGGACAAATATGACATATAAATATGTGATTTATCGATATTAAAATTCACGTCTTATCATTAAATATTGGACATTTAGTTTTACTAAAAGGTTGCATACTTGGAGAAGAGTTAAATTGACAATGGTCTTGACTATGCTTATACAATATATATTACTTTGTTATTCCCAATAATTAAATTCAATACTACTTAAAATTTCAAAAAATATTCTTCCTACTACACTGGTTTCAAATAAGAATGCACTTACAAAATATAAATTAAAACGTATTAAATCTTTATTTTTCTTAATATAAAGCACATTTCAGGAATAAATATTGGATTATTAGTTAAATATTTCATTTTTACCTCTTAGAAATATAATTTAATTTGTTTGATGCAATATTCTGCTTCATAACCAAATAACCGAACTATTATCAGTATCTGTTTGAAAGTTGTCATTTAAAGCTTAAAACTGTATAATCAATTTCCGGTTTGAACTGGAAAGCAAACGTTTTACACGACAGGGGATGCGTATCATAAAACTGGTTTTGTCTGGTTGTATTAAGACCACTTACTAACTCAACAAATGATCTCTTTTATTTGCATGACCAACTTGTGCTATAAATCGAACAGTTAAAAACAACGATTGTTTTTGTTTTTTTAACTTCGTAACCGTAAGCCATTTGAGTGTAGCCTTTAAATGAAATGTATTTAAACATTTCATCCATACAAATACAAAATTATTCAATTGAAAAAATAGAAAAATTCTTCGTTATGAAAGCAATATTAGTAAATAGGCCTTAACAACAACATTGTTCTCGTCCATCATGTCCGTGCAGTTGTAAATCTCCATCAATCGTCCCTTCAACCGAGGAGAGGTGTGAAGTGGTCATGATTAACAATGCGTGAATTAGTGTTACATTGTTATACGTGTTGTCAACCCCAACAGTCATTCCCTTTAATCCTGGAAACACAACGAGGATCTGGAAACATTCCAGTTTTACAATTACCGGCCCTTGTTTGATCATATTGAACGTAACGTTTGGGGAGTGAACACAGCATGGGGGAGGTAACTGGACAATCTCTTGAGCTTTATGTGCGCTAAACATGGTTCCTGACCAAAAATACCATTAATGCTACAGGTGGAGACACTAAAATTATTGTAACACAACAAACTTGGCTGCTGACTAAAAAGAAATACTGACATAAAGGTCACCAGCTGATCACAGGCGCTGGGTCAGAAAATTTCCTTCTGCAAGTTCTAGTGATTTTGACTAAACTTGATACTAAATCATATTAAAAGTTTTGCTGTATTGACCAAGTTGCGTTTTACATACAAAATATTTTAAAAATGAAAATGTATGTAATTAATATTTTAATAATTAAAGCTTAACTATCTTTCTCTTTCTCCCTTATTTATTTCAATAAAGGGCAATGCTCTCTCTCAGTATCTGAATGACGCTCGATAGAAATAAACGTATTTCCACTAAATTATTTAAAATTAACTGTCATATATTAGGAGTAAGGTTAATTATTTTCTGTTAATAATAAATGTTCATAGGGCTGGAAAAATGTCACGTCTGTCTGTATACATTTCTATTACATGCTACACATTTCTCGATGTCATTTATAGACTAAATATTTTCCATAAAATATTTTATTTAAGTAAGATCGTGTTAGATAATGGTGCATGTCAATGCAAGGAATTGTGATAAGCGTTAGCAAATACTTCTGCATTATGGGTAACCATGATGGCAGTTGTTGAATAAACGTATTCTAAGCAAATTTATTACAATCAAATGGCATAGTTCACTTGTGACTTAGTAACACATAAGGTCTAACTATCAGAATTAAATGAGCTACAAACTTTTGCTTGCCACATCAACGATGCCTGTTACACGACACGTGTTATGGTGTATTTCTACACTATTTTATAATAAGAGCAAGACGTATCTTACATTTTAATAGTAATCTCTTCCTAGGCCTGAGTTGCTAATTGATGAGTAATATAACTTTTGATATTATAAATCTATGAAATGCATTTTACCTAACATATGTACGTAGGCTGATACGTAAAATATATTGAGTAAGCAGTTCAGTTTAATCAATTACATACAATTTAACTCCTTCATATACAAACTATATAAATAAGAAATGTTTTATTCTGCAAGGTACGTATCCATGTAGCAATCAACAAATAAATTAACGTATGTCCAATCCTCGTGTTTTGATTTTATGTTCGTTTATTGTTCTTTGCATAACACATAATAACATTGTGACATTTAAAAAATTATGTTTTTTTGAGCAAGTTCATGTTATTTATTATAACTAGTCAAACGTAATATCTGATAATCATAATGACAATATAATATTGTATTCAGGATACCACACAGCAAAGTTGCTGACTGTCTGCAATAAGGGCAATATTTGTAGTGCACATGCTGTCTCACCGATAACCGTGTTATGAAATAAACCTACTGTAAGTATTACAATAATATATCGAGGAAAATAAATTATTGAAATGCATTATAAACGTAATATGAGGAAGAAATTCAACCTGATTTTAGCTAATAAGTCATAGAGAAAGTGTTTATAAAAGTAGAAATATCATTTCGGTTTTTCTACATTTAATCAACAGTGTGTTTTTACATAGCCTATAATTTTAAGAGGTGGAATAATATCATTTTTGCCTGGCTGTTTATCCGTCTGTCTGTCACCCAGATATCTTAAGCACAACTTGCATAGACTTAACATTTCGAAGGAAGCTTCATTTATATACAGGCAACGTCAATGTATATAGAATTCGATGATAGTTCATATTAACAGCTCTGTGGGATTGTCACTCCATACAATAAAGCTTGATGTGAACACTATATTACGTACTTAAATATTGCCACAAAACAAAATTTAATAAATACAAATGGGAACATATCATGTAGGAATATATCTAAAAATATGTCAACTATAGACTTTAATACGAATTCTAGAGAGATTGAAACGAGTTTTATAATGGTGCAAGACCATAAATGGGATTTGGCTGAGCGTCATTGAAATCTGTCATAATTTATTTTATGTATGACTGAGGATGTAGCCGTTATTTCCTGTATGATTGTTTGCCTGTCTTCCTGTATGCAAGGAATAAAATGAATTATAGGCTTGAAACTTTCAATGCAACTTCGGTAAAGCCTGTTAAATGACACGATGTGTTGCTGACTCGTACAATTTTTGTTTTGTTAGTAAACGCGTAGTACTATACAAATAGTTTCATCAAATTTATCTGACCGGATGTATTGATTTTGGTACTAATCTCACAAGTACACGTGGCTCAATGCTGTGGTCTAACCGACGAAGACTAGTTATTGTGATATTTATAACGAGGAGATTTGTCATAGATGAGTTAATGCTATGAATATGCCCGCAGTTTTTTCTTGTCATAAAACGCAGTAATTTATACATTATTGACCAACCGGTTCATACAAGCGGTTCTAGGCCATGACTAAGTTAGGTCTTTTAACTTCTGGCCACTGGGTTAGTATAATTTTTTTTTTATATAATTCGCTTTTACTGTATTATAATTCATACGGACGTGTTGTCGTGAGGTCCGGGGGATTATTTCAGTTAGTTTTGAGGGCCGACACTAGGAGCGCTGCGTAACATTGATTGTAAGCGCTCAAAATATCTACTATGTGAGTGAACTACTTGAGCCTTTCACTTCACAAAGAACAGTCGGGGTACTTACTTTTTTCCGTGCCATAGTATTGCATGAGCTATAATCTTGAGTAACTAATAAAATCAAGTCATTTTTGCACAATAAAAAAACCGCAAAGGGCACTTTAATTATTTTGCCCTAAAACTCATTTTAGTTTGTGAGGTATCCGTGCATTTTAAAGAATAAACAACCAAATACATTTTACTTGTATGAGAAGGTTCCAACCCTTTGTTTTAAACTAACCGTGCTTACATTAAATAAGGTTTTGCAAAAATTTCAGACTTAGATCCTATAACAGAGCTTTAGAATAATCTACTTGTGGATTCTTGGTACCACAGTAACCTGATTGTGTAAGAGAATTATAATTTTAGCATTCTAAAAATAACTTGGTCTAAGACAATAGTTTTATTAATAACCAACTTATAATTTGGTGAAGTATTGATACACAAGTATTAGGTGCAATAATGTATATTTCATATCAACTAAATTTGAGAATCTGCCACGATAATGACTATACTGTTACTTGATCATTAGTTTCATGATGTCCAAGAAGCTTTTTTACGAAACTAAGCGCAGCGAAATTAAGGGCCACATAAGCAGCTTAAGTTTTGATGTAAAACTAAACGTTTTAAAATAGACTAGGTTCCAAGTACAGCTGAAGTAATTGAGGTAAGTACTTAAGTACTTGCTACCATTGCCGCAGTGTTGTAACTAGCTACAAGGTGTTTGTGCGGGGAGTTGGCAGATTGCTGTGGGATTTCAACTCTACCCACAACAACTTATGCAGTTTACTACTCCTTGGTCTCAGTAACGAATAAATACAACTGTTAGTGCGATGCGGTGGGACCAACCTAGTTCTTGTGGAACTAACACGGACCAATTACTTGAAGTAAAAAATTTCACGTTCTTGTTTACTGATGTAAAATTGACGTTTATAAAATTTTTATCTCATTTTTGGGTTCACTAAAATAAAAGTCCTTGAAAAATTCCATTCACAAGGAGTCAATAACTGACACTTTCAGTTCTTTAGACGCAGAAAGTTTAAAAATAACTGTGATTGATAATGTGGATATTGAAAACAAATTCAATATCTAAAATATACTCCATATTGCGCTCGAGACGAATTTCAACCTTTTTATATGTTTGTGTAAACGCCTATAAACGTACAAAACCATCCTTAATAAATAACCTGTAAATGTTTACACATAATGTACTTGAAACCGATGGACTGTCTTGACATTGTCATAAGTCATTTTACAGTGTTTTAAGAAAAAACAAATTCCGAAAATCAACATTTAATGTAAAACCTTAAAAAGTTTATTTTTAAACGTTGCAGGAACTTAATAAGGATTTCCCTTTTTACAGGAAATGATATCACCGAAAGTAAATTAGAAGAGCAGGAAGTAGACGCTTTACTTCTGAAGAAGTTTTCACAGAGTTCCATGCGTTTATAGTTTTTTTGATCGGAGGCACAATGTAAACCCACAGATGACTGTAAGTGAATTGTATCGACCGGAAATAGACACATTTGACTGAAGTAGAATTCTCAGTGATACCGACACTGGTCAGTATGTATATATATATATATATTATTGATCGGGGCAACAAGGTAAGCGCATCAATGGTGTTGGAAATATAATTAATTCGAACCAGAATTGCTTCTACATACCCAAATCTCGATATGTGTCAGGTAAAACACTGACTATTATAACAATTGAGATTGCAATAATATGTACCTACTCTTAACTACCTACTTGTAAATAATTTCATATAAATCCAAAATAAGTGCATTTACAAAATAGTATAAGGATTCCAAGCAATTTTTAAAGTTTTGAGGGAATCCAAGGTAACAGCTAGTAATATATACAGAAATCTTTCGGTAAATATTTTGAAAAATTATCTAGTATCTTATGCAATAAACATTAAGATTATAAAAAATTAATATAAAGTCAAATGGTTTCCATAATGTTCAGTATTTATTTGAACATTTTTACATAAATTCAGTTTTGGGTTACATATGTAACCCAATACGTTATATTGGCAACACATAAATGTGAAATGTCTATAACGTTCTCTTGGGCGTGTAATATATTCTCTCAGCAATTCTGCGAAATGCTCATTGCCTTCATTTATTTTCATGCATCATTAATATTGATGTTGAATATCTCTTGTATTTTTCAGTAAAATAATGAATATAGTTTTGATAATTGTCATTGTTTTATTAGAATCGCCTTACCAGACAATTACCTCATTTAATTCATATTCCATTTGCCCTATTCATATAAATGTATGATACATTGAATGGCAGTCCTCCTAGTTTCACGTGAGGATTTTATGACGTTAAAATGCTATAAAAATCAATAAATTCAAGTTACGAAGAACATAAAAAATGTGGCTCAAAAGTATTCTCAGCAAAAGCCACCTCATTGTTTTAAAAAGTCCTACTGCCTGACTGATCCAATTTGACACAAATCCTCACGGTAACCGTTTGTAATAATCGAACAAAATGTGAAATCATTTGCACAAACACTCTCATTAGACTAGAACACTTAAGAAGTACATTTTAAAAAGAATCAAAGTTCCGTCCTGACTTTTAATTACAGATTTTATTGTAGAAAGTGATATTGAACGAAAGGGTTTTATTTTGCCTCATGTGTGTGTGTGAAATGTTTCAGTTAATTATTTTAAAGAGAATCATATTAAAGTAAATAGAACTGCAGATAAAGTCAACAGAGGAGGTGTTGTGGACCCTCACAGCGAAGCAGTTGATATACTGCAAGGATCAGGGCGGACTCAGACATATTGGCGGGAAGGTTCAATAAATCAGCGGAACTCTTCCATACATTTCCTACGCCATTCCCTATTAAACAATACTACCTGTGCGAAATAAAACGTAGTATTTTCATTGATTTAACTTTTTTACAGCCGAAAACAAATTAAAAATTGAAACTTTTATATTTTACTAGTTATTTTTTAAGATGTAATGCTGCATAATTCATTATTCTACACCCTGTCTTAAGGAAAGCTTAATACCCAAATTACAACATCTTTTACATTTCAAATTATGGGCTAAGCGTTATCGAAGCAATTTTGTTCCAAATTTTATATTCTATATCAGAGGGAAGAGCCTTATGCTTTATGTAAGTTATTGAATGAACGGTAAAAATCTAGAATTTATTAATTGGGTAAGCAAAGCCTATCACTCGAGGGGCAGAATATATGTTAATTTTCTCTGTCTGTCCACATGATATATCCATAACGAACTGATCTATAGATTTAAAATTGCTCACGAAGCTTAATCTTGTCGAGTTCAATGATGGTTCATATCTCTTCATAGGATTCGAGCGTCATTGGATCTTATAAGCCCTTAGGCTGGCACAATTTATATTTGGCTGCCTAGGAATGTAAATATTTATTTTTTCTGATTCAATTTAATTTAAAATTTATATTTATATATTAATTTACTTAAAGTTAAATTGTATTAGTTATTAGATTATGATTTTATGTTATGTATGACGCTTGCAATACAATTATTGTTACTTGTTTCATGCAATAAGGAATATGATTATTATTAATATTATTATTTCTGTTTGATCTGTTCATCCTTTGTCTGTTTTATTCCACAGTATCGAAGGAATATATAAGACCATTCTCAAAAAAGCTAATAACTATAAAAGTCCGAGTACAAAATCACTTGTTATCCCAGAGTATCCAAAAAACTAATACATTTTATATAAGGTTAATGTCTATTTTACACATAGTAGAACATAATTATAAGTCCACATTATCATGGTTAAATTTGTTTAACTTTAAAAATAGGACTGTTATAGTATTACCAGATACCTAAAGCCTGTCTGTTATCTCAGATTTTCACAGGAGTGTCGAGCGTACAATAATGTTTTAAATGAATCAATAAAGCAGATTAATAAAGAATCTTATATAAGATTCATCGAGACAGATGGGTATACAGCTGTTGAAGTTTTTTTTAAGTTTGTCACCTCAATTTGATCAGTTTTTCCTTCGTCAAAGAAAAGCCTACAACACATGTTTAAAGTATATGGAACAATTCCATCAAGAGTTATCAACAGGCGAAAAAGACGGACGGACGGACTTTACTTTTACAGTTTTACCCCAAAAGCACTATATTTCTTCTTTGGACCAAATTCCAAATCCTTAGGACATTTCTATCAAGACTTATTCCACGTTCAGACAGATAACGAAACGATTTTAAGAAGCCCTGTTAATTCACTATTATATATTATGTTACAAAGTTAAATTCACGTTTTATTTATACCAAAAACAAATATCACATTAAAAAATAAATACAAATATATAGGTCAAATGAATTGATGATAAAATAAAGACACTTTTCTTAAATTTTTAATAATAAGTATTTGAAAATGTATCTAAAATGAAAAATACAATTTCGAAGTTTATAAAGAGAAAATAATGCCTTTAACAGTTTAGCCAGCATGCTGTAGTTTAAAATTGTGTTAGCTCCAGTTTTACTGAAGCTGTAAAGTGTAAAAAGAAGCAAGTACCAGCGAGACAATGAGTAGCCGAGCTATAAGACTTTATAGCGGTAGTTAACTCCAGCTACAGCTCCAAAATACATCTCTAGCGTCCTGTTTATACTAATACTGTATATTACAGGGTATGTTTCAAAGTGCTGGTGTTTATTTATTCCTTAATTTAAAAATATAATGTAAATGTAATACAATTGTTAAACTTAGTATCAATCATTATTAACATTTAGAAATATATTTTAGAATAAATCCTCTCTCATTCATACCACGAATGATTGGAGGACTGGATATTTGAAAAACGACTTACCCAATTTTAAATTACGGCCAGTCAATAAATTTCCAAACAAGGAATGAGTCCAACCACCCATTACGTATTGGCTGAGCGTTAGCGAAGCGTATTACTACAGTGGCTGGCCAAATTTAATTTCTGTCTGTCAATCAGTCTATCTGAATAATATCTGGAGAAGGAACTAATCTATATAATTTAAATTTTACTTCACGGTTTCATTGTAAATTGCTTTATGAGTACAACATGATTGTACTGAACGAGTAGAAAATCATGATGATTTTCTAAATCATTGACGCTCGTTTAGAAAATCAATATCACCTAGCAAGTAATGTCCAGAACACCCAAAAATATTTGTGAGCAATTTTGCAAATGGTCTTCAATAACGTCATGGTTGTTTGTTTTGGAAAATTTAACGTTGATTCTCATTGAAGTTGCAATGCATTGTTTTAAGTACTCTCTTGATTATCATTCTTACCTCACTGTGGAAATGTTTTTAGTTATTTCACTGTTAAAGGCAACCGTTTCTGATAACCACTTTTGTACACTACAAGCTGCTAGGGAGATCGTGGGTGGATAAGGTATAGCAAGTTTATTGAAAGATCAATCACTAAGTTGGGGTTACTTTGAATGATCCTAAGTAAAGCTTCCCCAAGGAAACTCTCTAATAATTAAGTTATAAGCTTGAAACGTGATTTTTCTTTGTACCTATATTTTTGTAAGTTGACAATTGATTGCACACCACAAATGAGATCGCAGATCACACCATAAGGTATTTTCTTTACAATATTATATTTTCATTTTTTTTCAACGATGTACGGTTTGTTATTAAATATAAAAGTTTTAGAGTAATTAAAGTTAAATCCTGCATCTTTATTACTTATAATCAAACCCCCTTAAATTCTCGCTCCTTTTATTTCAAAAACTATTGAACTGATTTACCATCGTCAAATAAACTGTTCTATTTTTTTTTTATTTACATTATAAAACACACTTCGTACTTCATTAACTTTAATTAATTATTTTTTCATCACAATTCTTTCTGTTAAACACTACAAGCTAAAAATATTTCTAAATTTATGTTATATACTTTTGGACCATAGTTGAATAGTAGATAGGCTCACTGAATTAATATAATAATATGTGAGTAATAAAACTAGAATCTTTAGAAAAGTAAAAAACTTTATAATGAGCAAAAAACTGCTTATAATCCAGAGTGTTTTAGCTAATCTACGTAATCAATAGCAACAGTCCTAAAAGCGAGTTAGCGCTGTAGCCTGATAACCTTTTAGCGAAATTAAGCATTTACCCAGAATCCCCAAAACTAAGGAAAAGATTTCGTCGAACTGAGAATTAATCAAGTAAACTTCCTCAGCATCTATCATCTAAGTTTTCGAAATATACTGCTGAGATATTTCAAGAATTCAGTTTAAATTGGTAAACAAGAACTTTTAGACGGTGGTTGCGATATCGACCGCGTAAACTAAGAAATGAGACTCTTAAGCGTATAGTGAAACTAAAAATCTAACATATGTGATGTATTGAATAAAGATGAGGTCCGTTTCTTTTGAAGTAATTCTGCCTTTCTCATAATCGTATTTAGTCATAATGTTGTTACGTAATTTCAATATTTTCAACAGTTTACGTGAAGTATAATATCGGAAGCCTATGCATCCATCCAAACAATCATATATATTGGCTGAGCGTTAACTAATATTTTTAAATTTGTTCTATGGTTCACCATAAAAACAACGAGAAAACAACATAGTTTTTTTTAATTGATTACAATCATATACAGTTTTACATATGAGTCACATGTATGCAAATGGAACGAGCTTTAGGAAACCAGCTGAGTACAATAATATGAGGTTTAAATATGTGAGATCATATTCATAATGTTATAAATTAGTGACAATAATTGATTTCATTGTACTCTTCCATTGTAGTACCCACCATAATTAACAAAACTTTCATTATTGTGTTATGAACCTTACCTCAATAAACAAAAATGTTACCGTATCATGAAGCAAAATAACTCGCGAAATCTTAAAATCTTTTAAATTTGAGTTTAAATTTTTTAAGAAACTTAAATTCTAAATATACATGATTAAATTATATGATAATGTTTTCAAACATTGAAATTTGGCTAAGCGTTTTATAGCCTATAATTCGAAAGTTGACAAAATTTCTCTTTGTTTGTCAGGGGGGTAAACATTTCTTTTCTTTATATTTCCATCTATGAATCCATCTGTCCACAAGACATTTCAAGAATTTAACCAGTTATAAATTGAAAATATGCAAGCAACCTCCATAAATCCAGTGACGTGTTTATATTTTGTATTATTATTATTCTAGTAGCATGTATTTACCGCACTTAAATTCGTTGATAGAATGAAGTTTAAAACAAGAAATTATGATTTTTAACGGTGCAGTTTTATGAAAATTTGGGAAGGAATGATATAATGCTGGAAATATAACGTCAGTAACCAAAACCACCAACGGAACTCCTACTAACAGGTTCACAACTCGAATATTCCTGGCGTTGCTGCTATGATTAAGCAAGTAATAATTAACCTGGTTAATAAATTAAACATACATTAGCAAATCCAGTTTACATAAGCCTTCATGAAATAATAAGATAATGTAGGAAGGAAGCGTCAGTTACCACAACCACCGCCGGATGCTCAATTAATAGGTCCGCTACACAATATTTCCGGTTTTGCTGCTAAGGTTAAGCACGTTATAACTAAACTGGTAACTACATTCAATATACAATTACAACATTATCAATGCACGTTAACCTTGGTGAGGGAGTGAGATGGTGGAAGAAGAAAAAGTTAGTAACAGAAATAATTATTATTTTATTTATAAAATACACAATTTTTTACTTACAAATTGCAATGAAAAGTCCTAAGTGCTGGTTTATTACACGAATGTTACAGGAACCGAATTTATTGGTTGGTCTATTACTCTGTATGTCTGCACGAATCTCTAAAACGAGTTTATTTATATACTTGACACTTTGTACGAAGCTTACTTCTTTACACGCAACACTGAGTCCGATGGTTTTGCATGTCACTCCATGGAATTCCAAGACAAACATCACATTCAGTGAAGAGTATTGATTTTTATTACTTAAATACTGCTTTAAAACCCTACTTATGAAATACATTTCTCATCTTGAGGACGATTTGACTTCTGTAGACTTCCCATTTTGTCTTTAACACAGGTAAGAATCCTGTGATGGTGCCATGAAATTTGCCTGTGGGTCATTAAAGCCTGATACTCTGTAGATAGAAAGAAGTTGTGTTCTGTCCACCGGAGGGATGAAAAACTTATTTTTTGTCTGTATATCTGTGCACAGGACATCTTGAGTATGAAAGAAGCTATGACTTTGTAAAAACTTTGTATGCAATCGCAATTAAGTCTGTTACGTGACTCATGGTGTAGCTTATTCCTCCCTTGTCATATTTTTCTTTGAATAGTACGTACGGTACATAGTACTTTAGTTTGACATAAAGAACATAAACATTTTATGCGTCCGATAGAGAGTACGAAAAAATAAGTTAAAGTAGACTATTTTGTATAGTTTATTCCACATTTAAGACGAGGTAAACCAGAAATAAATTTTGATATGTTTCAGCTCCCTTGTAGAGGGCATTGTTTAGTGTGTTTTTTTATGCAGTGAATGTATGATTGTAAAATGATAAAGAATGTATGCCTGATATTTTCGTAATAAAACCTCAAATTTCTATAAGTTTACATGCAAGTTTAGTTGTGGCAATAAAACTTACACGCATCACTAATAAATATTTAAAAAACATCTAACATTGTCACCTTGCTGCTAAAACAGAATAAGAACGAATTAAAACTTTACCTGGAGATGGATTAAAGTAACGCTGGATTCTTACTTTTGGGAAACCTTATTCTTGTCAGAATTGAATAAATAAATCGTCATGGATGAGATGGAAGCAAGATATGCGTCTTATATATTCTTTTGACTTCAAAGAATTTTATTCCGTATTCGTCAGACACTATCGTTGGAACAACAATAAATAAGGAAACAGTACTCCCAGAATAAATTTTAAATTTAGGTGCATCTCCTTCTGCGTAATATCTTTGAAGGTTCACAAAAAATGTGTGACAAATTCAATAAGTTACATTGTATACCATGCTATATAAACGTTAATCTGTCATCTTACATGTGATAGTTTCGAAAAAAAATAGTTAAGACTTATTATTGGCGTGAGAAGCTTCAAAAAAGCTATATAATGGATAAAATAATATAAGGTATGATTATGCCACACAGGCTTCGTTCAGGTTGCATGCAAAAGTTCATCTATAAATACGCGTGTTACTGTATTACATGTTAAAATTTTATATTGTACTCAGGTTGTTTTCGAATTCATTTATTGCGCTATTTTTCGTTGTTATCATGGTTCCCAATAACACCAATGAATGAATGTTCGTTTACACCCTGTCAAATCCCATGGAGTGACATTTACCTCCATTGAGCTTAGTGCTGCTCATGTATAAATGAATCTTTTTGTGCAAAATGTTAAGTCTATAGGCATGTTGGTTTATGCGACATCGTACGGTGATATACAGACATTAAGGCTAACAGAAAAACAACTTTTCAAGTTACAGGCTTCGATAACGTTCAGCCAATTATAGGTAGCTCCTATGTTTTAATAACTTTATATCGATAACGTTTCTAGACTACATTTGCAATGATCCAAGGTGGATTAAAAATCAGGGTTGGGGGTCGTTGCTGGGGTGGGGAAAGTGAGCGCTCGCAGGCCTGTTAGCTTGGATCTAACGCGAAACTAAGCACGTAGCCGTATATGTTAGGCGTCTCCTAACGACGAGAGTAAACCGTGTTGCTGTTTTTAGTCACACACATTTTACTTTTATTGAAAAAGTTTTTCTCTATGTTATGTGTTGAATTTCATAAAGTAGCACAGTTTGTGAACTACAATGACAAGGCACGACACTAATCTTTGTTTTGTGTTGGTTGAATGATTCTGATGAACGAGACAATTTAGCAAGTAAAACTGGTGCTGTGCGGGGTAATGTGTCAGACCAACGGATGAAGAAGACCATGCAAGAAATTCAGAACATTCTGAATATGATGAAGAACGCAAAAACCAAGCCACGGAATCTTATGAAGAAAGAAAGGAACATTTATATTGTATGTGGCCATCGTTTAGTTAATGTGCCTACTGTCCATTACTGGTTCACCCAGGCTAGGTTTAGTAACTTTTTTTACGCTATTTATAAGGAAAGCACTGCTATTACAGTTACCTGCTTCCATTTCCTAGAAGAAAATCCACAAGATACTTAAGCATAATAGTAGTATTTATTACATAATAGTTCGTAGGCATACATGATGATTCTGACAGATAATGTTCCAGTATTTCATTTCTTAATATATATTTAAAATTTTGAAGTTCCTATTGATTATATTCTTCTTACTATTGACAGTAGTTGTTCCTAATATTTGTATCTTACCATCTGTATAAGTATTCATTGCAATAAAAATAAAAAAATCATGAAACAGGATAGCGACGTATTGTTTATAGGATAAAGTTTTAAGCGATTGAAAAAAATATGTAGTAAAATGCTATCGCCGATTAGTACGCCTTTCTGATTGACTTGAAAGCTACGTTCAGGATCAGTCAAACGCTTAGGTTTGAATTATTAAGGGAATGCTTTGTTAAGTGTATCAAGTGGCACATCGTATTCAGCATTGGCCCAGTTTTTTCCAAGGGTTGATCATTTCTTTATATTTATTGCTAGGTATAAATCCTTTCAGTATCTACATAAATTACATAATTACAAAACTTTAATTGTCATATAACCAGTACAATCAATGGATCGATACATTATCTATTTTATATGGCTAAGTAAAGAATATTATTAAATAAAACTTGCAACCTCGAAAATCGTATGTCATAAAATGCAAATACACAGTCAATATGTTCTAAATTATGTCATGTTATAAGGGATGATAAACAAACAAAAATATGTTTCACTATTATAAAGACACTTTGAGGCAGGTATAATAAGTAACTCTGGAAAGTTCAATATCTCAAACTACACAATACATAATTTCTTCAGGTATTTAACTACAACGATTTGGTCATGGCGCGTAAATACCATTGTTTTGTAACAATGTTTGTCAAAGTCCGTCATACAACGGTAATATATGTTACCCGCGTTGAATTCCAACTTATTAACACAATGACGCATTCATTGTAATAATAAATACATAAACACTTAAAACTTGTTATATTGAGTTACCTTTGACGATAGCTGTAATTATATGATTAAATTAATCGTGATGAACACTCAATTCGAGGATGGTGCATGTCACTCCATTGGCTTTGACTAAGTATTAGTAAATATTTTTAGATTTTTCTTATGGGTAACCTTGATAGTGAAGAGAGAATAGTATTAAAAATTAATATTTAAAAAGACTGAGTATATCTTGAGATATGAAACATTTTTATTCGTAGAGTAAACCGAACCATAATAGAGTTAGAAGTAAATTTTAAACTTCAGTGACAAGATTTGATTTAATAACACTCTTGCGTTGTAGTACCCTGCCTAGCTATTGGAACATTTCATAGAACACTTCAAAATTATCGTGAAAATTTCATTTCTACTTAGACAAGATTGGTGGTTGCATATCCATTATGAATGAAAAAAAACATCATGTATAAAAACATTGTCCTCGGGAAATGAGCCTGCATGGGCTATGATGCCTGTGCGCAGACTCGAGAGAGGGTTGTGGGCTGTATGCAGTTGGCAGAGTGTAAATTTTGTTTCAATTTCCGGTTTTTATGTATGTATGTCTGTCTATAAGCCCCAAAAAATCTCTAGAAATAAATGAGGTATAGATTTAGAAAGGTTGCATGGAACATTATTGAAGCCTGTTACGCGACACGTGGGGTGGCGTACTCTCCTTTGTTAACTAGCTAATATCAGTGAACAGCGAGTGATTGAACTATTATTTGGTGACTAAACACCGAGACTTGTGGCCAGCACTTGCGGCAGTAATTTTAGTAACGAAATCTAAATTAAATTTAAATTTAAAAACTCTATATCTTCCTATACTCAATGCCCTTCTAGTACCATAAATAAAGCGGTACATCTAGACGACATTCGTTGTAGAAACTTTTGCAAAATTATGAATTTTTACACTTAAGAATTTATCAAACTCACGCACAATTGCGATAGCAATCAATTTCTTGTAATCAGTCGCAGATTTTTCTAACCAAACCAATCTTTACTGATTATAATCCATAATGTAGGGTCACAAGAATAAGGAAGCACTTGTTTTCATCAAATTTACTTTCCACCTCAACAAAATAGGTTCAGAGGAAGGAACAAATCTAAAACCTTGGGTTTCCATCTGCCAGAAATGATAATAAATTATCGTAAGTGATGAATGAAACAAAAACAAAACAATAGCTGTATACCGCTTTATAATTCAGGCTGGGCTCAGGCTGCATTTATTGGTATCGTAGAGTATTAACAATAGTAGCTTCGACCTGACGCAGTGATTGTACATGTTAAATATGAAATAGTCAATTATCAATGTGTTTTTCCTTTTAATGTATCTACAGAATGAATCGTATTTCGGTGATTATATTACTCACAATTGTTACTCATTAAAAATATTGTAAGACATTTCTGTTTGAAATCCTCCTAGTTATAACCGCCTTGTGACACTAATTGTGACATCGCCGTGATGGCGCTCGAGTCGGAACGTGAAACCACTCCAAGTGGTAATTACCTCAATAACTTCCAGAGCGGCTCCGTTTCTTGGTCATTCTCTCGTGTCGTAATTTTCTCCTGTAATTTTAATTTCCTATTACTCTTACCACTTGCCTTCCTGTCATATTTCTTTGCTAATTTATAAATTTCAAGCGTAGGTGCAACACAAAGTCTTAATAGACGTTAAGGATTCAAACTATTATAAATTTAATAAAATGTTAATACTTTTATTACTGATGCGTTTCTATATGAAATAAAATCTGAGCAAATGTAAGTGGACTTTTTAGAGTTATGAAGTTGACACCAAAATGGTAGTTGTGATTCCTGACTTACGCGTGTAACAACGCTCCGGTATGATTTGTTTATTTTAACCTACGTTGCAATTATGTTTTAGGTTAGTTATGTACCTGAAGAATAGATCAGAGTCCAGATCACGAACGTAATGTTACTGATCTTTTGTGTATTACTAAACGATGGCAAATGTTCGGAAAAAAGCCTGAATCCTTCATAACCCATCCATATTCAAAACCAAATTTGAAACAAAGAATTGATTGGATGACTTGATCCAGACCTTACCGTGGATCTATAGATACTGCAGATGATGGGATCAGTGAGATAAACTGGGGCTTTGTCTAAAATTGGACCCAGAAGTAAATATTTATCGAGGGTTTGCACCTGAAGTTATTGGATGACTTGATCAATACCTTACCGTAAGTCTATAGATATTGTGGTGGATGGGATCGGTGAGATAAACTAGGGCTTTGTCCAAAAGGGGACCGAGAAGTAAATATTTATCAAGGGTTTCCACCTGAAGTGATTGGATAACTTGATCCCGGCCTTACCGTGAGGCTATAGATACTGGGGGGAGGCCTGAGCCCTGAAAGGCGTTATATTGATTTTGCCGCTAAACTTTTTCTTTGCCACACTACCTACTTTGGTTAGCCTATAAATACAGTTAATTGTGAGAAATAAAACCTTACCAAAGTAAAACCACATCCAACACTGTAAAAATGTTTTTTCGGAACTTATTGGGAAATACATCAAACAAAAGCCTTTTATTCATTTATTAGACAATGTGATTCTCTGTTTGCACATTAAAAAATAGTTCTGAAAACGTCTAGTTCACCTGTCAAACATTTTTATACTTGTGGCATCCAATTTACTTTCGTAAAACATCCAAGTTTAGTTTGTTTAGAATATTTTTTAATAAAATAATATAATATGCTTTTAATAATTGTGAATGATTATTGTAATAAATGGTATAAAATTGCTGGTTCGTACAAACACTTAGGTTTTAAAAGTTTATAAATTAGTTTTAATTATTTAATTGTTTTATCTGTATTTATAGATTTGTGCTTATAATCAGTATTAATAAGCATGATTAGTACCTATTATAATTTTAGTAACATTATAGACCATTGATAAATTATGTGTTTTAGCTTTTTAATAAGAAATTTAGAGATGTGTATTTTGTTCATTACTGTGAAAAATACTTAATATTTAGAAACGAGTAATTTAGTGTAATCAAATTAATATGTTTCCGATTAAATATTTTATTCGAGATTACGTTCTCATTTTTTTGTGAAATTAAAATTTGTAATTGCGAAATATAAAAAAAAAAAATACAATAACACTAAGTATTGTTTAGTTGCTTATGCGTGATGAATATAGCAAAATTCTGCTTACTGTCACACAAAACAATGATTTGAAACTCAAGTGTTACAATTAGAAAACAATGTTTATTGTTACACATAAATATTTATTACGTAAAGCAGATTTTAAAAACCATCAATGTTCCACTGGATTATTATTAGAGCTTTCATTTAAGTTTAGGTCTCGTATAACCCTCACTTTATGTCTGTTAAATAATATTCTTGGAAAGCAAATTTAAAGCAAGTTAGTTTAGTTCCCTTAACGCCAAACTAATGATTTTTCATAAGTTTATTAAGCTTTGCTCATGACATACATGTCTGGGAACTTTGTGTTAGTTATAACATATTCTTGGGCATCGTTAGTGGTGAAGTTGAATAAAAATACGGTGTTGCAAAAAGCTGTAACAATGTGTATTTAGAACAGCCCAGATAAGAATGGACTGCAATTTTCTTGTAATATCAAGAAAAGTTTATTTGCTTGAAGGTTTTTTTATTATCTTAGGAAAGGAAGCTTAGAAAATTGCACCTAGTCCTATAAGGACCTTTGCGTTGCTTCCGGAGTGACAGATATTTTTGATGGGTAAGGTTGGAAGTAAGGGCCGCCTCTTGTTGAGATTCATGAGGAAACGTTTAGGGCAGTAATCCTGTCATGTCTCCTCAAAAGAAGGAGAAGCCAGCTCTGAAACAGCCTCTTCAGCCAAATCAGGCACACCCTTATGCCTATGCTGGCAAGAACTTTTGACTCTTAGGGAGCAAACTCCACCAACTCCAACAGTCATCTCCCGCAGTAGAGTAGAACTATATAATTACCCTTCCACCGCAGAATCTCGACATTTGCGGTTAGTTGTGTGTCGCTCCTGAACGTCTATAAGGTTGTCCAGACTTAAGTAACAATTACGATTTTGCTATACCCCGAGATAGGTTCAACTGGAAGGCACGAACTAGCCAGAATTGAACCCTCCTGGGAAAAAAAACATAAATGTTTTAAATGCACTTGAGATTGTTTCAACAGCTTCAAACTAAACATGAATAATATTTGCTTTATAATATTCTCTTGAAATTAACCCAAATGCAGTCTAGGTAACTGCAATTTTTGTGTACTATTTTGCTCAGCTCCTCTACCCGGATAAGACTTATGAATCTTAAAAGTATTTTGCACCAAATTTGCATAATATACATCGTAGGTAAAATACACGTAAAAGCGTACAAACACACAAGTTTTAATATTGTGCAAATTATTCACGTATGTATTAGTTCGTTTGTTCAGATTCCATCACTGATCCTTTAAATTGCTCTAAAAGCATATAATGGCTGTATTATAAGAAACCTACTCGTACTGCTCCTGCATTTGAAGTAAATGAAATGGCAGATTATTTGAGATAACAAATAATTTATTATTTTAAATTCAATACAAAATATTTACAACTAATTTGTACAATATCAACTAGCTGTTTAATAAACAGATCTTTTTATTTTAAAATGTTGATCAGAAACGTTTATGTTGTGAGTTCAGCAAAACAAAATAAGATACACTTTTTTCGGACAATATATTATGGCAACTTATAAAAATATTCAAAAAAAACAATCCATACATATTAAAACTGTACTAGATAAAACGCTCATTTACCCTCCGAGCATAAATGTGGACGCTTAGTCAGTAAATGTACTTTCATTGTGGTATCAAAAATGATTACCTGTGTACACAGTTCAAACCTTACTCAAAAAGTTAATCACTAAGGATTAATTAAAATTATAAAACATACAAAGATTGTGGCTTACATTTAAGAAGTTTTTTTTATCTAACAGTACATTTTCTAACAAATAAGATCTAATAATAATATAATTCGTTTAGGCATGCATACTCATATATCCAAACGTCATGGCAGTTTTTGATCAGGCATTAATTATCTCCTTATTGCCAATGTAATCCAGCGACTGGGTTGTCTACAACAAAAACTGTTATTAAAGATATCCCTTTCGGCTCAGCCAGAAGAGAGGGTCTACCTAAATGTAAATTTGAAGATGCATTAGTTCAACTGTTTACTTTGCACACATTGATGGAAAAGTAACTTTCATTGTCGGCATGAATTTTAAAACATTAGAAGCTCAATAATATTAAATCCCTTCACGTATACAATTTTTTTTTAATTTTTGTTAAATTTCAAAAACCTAAGTGGTTTTAATGAATATGATGTGACAAGTAAGATTTGATATTTTTACATGAATATATATTATGTTCTCACACCAGTAAATAGAGATGGTCAAGCAATTGGTGTATAAAATAGATTTAGGATTTGAAATTAAATATTATAAAAATAAGGCTTATATCTACAATATATATATATTAAATATAGTATATATATTTAGTTCATACCAACGAAGTGAACTCAAGAAACAAAAACTGAATTTTAACTCAACATGTCTATTTCTTCATATGTGTTTTCTCTTTATAGCTTTTTTTGTGATCCCCTCTTCCCCTTCTTCCCTCTCCTTTTTCTCACACTCGGTCTTTTCATGTCCCTCCCTTAATGGATTAGATTTTAAATTGGAATTTAAGTTAGTTATATGATATTACATATTGTTTTATTAGAACCGACAAAACAGAACACAATGTTTACTTTCTTTTTGAACCTCAAAACATTCCCTGTGTAAAAGCGATTTCGTAAAGACCGCTCTTCACCAACTTTGCACTTCACGCTCTCAGTATTATCTACAGTTTAGAGAGAAACACTGATGCCGGTTGTTGTATACCTCTTCTGTTTCCTCTGTGAGACATCCCTCGTCTAAACAAGAGAGGTCATGGGAAATACTTATTTTAACTAATACCCAAATTTTTAAAATGTTAAATATAACGTAATTATTTTAATTTAACCACAAATAAAAAGGGATGGTTCTAAACATAACTTACATAGTCTTTAAAATAACTTCTAAACTATTACTAATTTATTCCTATTAAAGCATACATTTCATAATATTTAATTCACCTCCATTGGCATCGATACTGAAAGCTGAACCAATTCACCTTCTTTCTGTTAATTGCTATGAATATAGTATTAAATAATTCTGAATCTTCATCTCAATTTCTATCAATAAAACACAATAATAGTACGAAACCATCACCGTAGCGTAGGGGCTATCGTAGGCTGCTGCTATTCTTACCGAGAGGTCACGGGTTCGATTTTTGAGGAGGTCAATAACTATTTGCATGTGGATAGAGCCCGTTTTCCCCTAAAAAAGTTTAGTATCCTTAATTTAAATGTCATTGGCGTAGAAAGAACTCTCTTCAAAAAGGATGCACAACAAAATGTATTGCATTAAATGCATTGTATTAAATGGAGCTATTCAAATTATTTTAAATAAATTCAACTAAACCGTAAACTTACGTTGATACAACTGTTATAAGTAGGCCTATTATGAAATATAGAAATCTAGATCATTGTAATAATTTGTCTTTAATAGGCCTATAAATGACTAAATATACACAGAGCTTCACAACATTATATTTCTGAATGTTTATATAGTATAATTATCTGTGACAAATTCCATCACAACCACTTATTTCACAAAATTTGCAATCTTTCAAACTTTTAATTTGCGAAACAAATTCTTTTAATATTTAGTAACTGGTATATAACAATGGACACAAATTTATTTAGTAATGTTCTCCCCTTGAAGCCTCGGATAATTAACATATACTCCACAATCATAGGTTGAAAGGTGTTAGAGCTATTATTGCTGAATGGAACCATTCCTAGAATTACATATAACGAGCATTCCTTGCTATAACACTTTCCACGAATTCATTACAGATAGTGGTGAGGTCTCATTGACGGTTTAATTTAGAACCACCAATGAAACCGCTGTTTATTCTCTGATGAAATTAAATAATGTTGTACATTAATGGCCAGCTTAATATATCGACGAATAATTGTGATGCACCTTACTCTGTGTATTAATATTACTAATATTATATGTCTAAGCGGATGCTACGCGAGGCTACACTTTTTTAAGACTTTAACCATATCTGTCAATTCTTGCTGCACGTTAAGTAATCTTCAAAAAAAAAAAAAAAATAAAAAAAATGCAATAGTAGAATCATCTTTAGTATTTTACAGTTCTCTCTTTCAGGGTTAAAAACGTGAAACAACATTCCATGTGCACTCCTTCGTAGATGTATTTAGTAATCTTCTCTCAAAGAAATAATTTATGTTCAGTATTCTATAAAAAGTTTAACTTTATACAATTATTTTAATATCACTATTTTTTTTATTTTATAAGGTTGTTGAGTTCAACTCCTATGTTCAGTGCTTCCAAATCTGACGTACTGATTTGTGCAGTTAAAGAGACAATGAGAATAATTTACCTTTGTTTGTATTATAAATTGCATTGTACATTACACTTTGCATTATAGATGTTTATGTTGTCGAAACGATGCATAGAGTTCGTTTGGAGCTTATTCGTAGTCGAATGTTTTGATCCCTTCAAACAAACGTGGACTCAAACTTCAGGAGCTGCACTAAGTGGAAGGTGAAATGGAGGTGAACTGGCCATTTGCATTAAATCAACCCTCCTCGCTACACGCTATTACAAATATTTTAAATTAAGGCAAGTATTGTATCTGGAACAATGTGCTCTAATTTAGGATTGTAATACTAGCAAATGTGAAAAGATTTAGGCTCTGTATACCTGTAAACTCTAAAGCAGACAAAGAGACAACAGTAAGAAGTAAGCACTGGTAGTGTTTATACACGAGCTAATGGCACCTTATGATCCATCAGTCACATTTGTAGGCAGCTGCCGAACATTGCTGTGGCTGTCCACCATTATTGCCTCCATTGACAGTAATGGTAGCCATTATGAGGCTCATGGCTCAAACAAGTTCTTACTCTCTGCAACACTGTCATTAGCATTCGTGAGCCACCATCTGGTGTGATAAATGCACCATGGTGGTTTGTTCATTGTATCTCGTTTCTCACTGGGTTTGCATTCTACAACAAAGTAGTGTTCAGAATTTCATAACTCCTCATTTACAGTTTTTACATCGTTTTGTTTCAACTTTGCGAATATTTGAATATGGATTTCTATATGATATAACAGATTCTGAACGTCTCTTTCTCTTATTTTTCTACTTTTATTAGTGAGAATAAACAGCTCGACAAAAATAATATTTTAAGATATTCTATTGCCATGCAAGTAAAAGTTTTTATTATATGTTTTACATTAACTTTAGCAGCACTGTAAGAGTAGAACATTCGTATGTAAATTTCAATACTAAACCCACCAAGAAATGTTTGATCAATTCTTGGTAAAAACAAATTTGTTATATGCACAATTGATTTTAGGAATTCCTAAATAGAGGTACGCTTTCCGTGTTCTAGAAAAATCACTAGATTAACCTTGCGGTTGTATTGAACAAAGTTAAGGGATGACATAAACACTAATACAACCTCCCAAACTCCATAACTTTACACACATTCAGGTTGATTTTTAAATGTACTTCGGATATCGACTAAGGACAACGGCTAATCATTTCTGAATATCAAGTACTTTAATGGATCATTCCGTTTTTTCAATATTAATATATCCGTTGTTTTCGTATTAGTTTTTGAATTATTGGTAATTTTACAATAAATGATTTATCATTGCATTAGCTTATATTGACATTTGTAAAACTCTGCTTTTAACAGATATATACGAGTAAAAGAAGGTTTACGAAAATTGCTTAAAGCATTGAAAGAAGAGTTATTAAAATTGATAAAATTATTTATTATATTGGATACACTTCTATTTTGTTACTTCAAATGCAGGTTAAATAGTTAAATATCTTTTATGTTTAGTTATTTAGCATAAATGCGATGGCTTAAACGTTTGTATTATATCTAAAATAACCAACTTCCTAATATTGCAAGAATGAATCAAGATAAAAAAACGGATTGTGTCATCGTTTTCAGTTTAAAAATAGATTGAAATTATGCATCATAAAACCACACACACATATGCTTATTTATTTCTATGTAATTGCAATATGGAGGATTAAAATTGTAGCCAGAAATATGAACTATATAGTAATGAAATACTACCTGCATAAAAATAATTAGTTATACTAGTGAGTTTATAGCTAAAAAATATGGAATATAATAAAGGGGAGTACAGTACAACTCACTCTGTATTTATGATGTACCTTACTAGCTTGTATAAGTATTAAAAAATTATAGAAAAACATACACTCGAATATAAATACTTATATATACATATGTATTTTTTATTATTAGTTTACTATTGACGTTTGCTCATTATTTAAAAGGGGAGTAAGTTTGAAAAAATATGCTATAAAATAATATCATGATAAACCTTTAAATACGCGTATCTATTATTTTTAATTGTAATTCAATTTTACAAATAAAATCAAGTCTTTTATGTTTTACATATATTTATTAGTTAGGTATTTTTTAATTAACTTTATAATACCGTAGTTGAGAAATTAATGTACACAGCGATCACGGTACACAATAGCGCGGCCCGCTCTAGTTTACTTGTTCAGGGTCATGTCATAACTCACTTCAACTTTGTGCGTTACGGGTACAATACATGGACGTACATAATATTATTGCTTGTGGCACTTGAACTGTAGGCCTGCTACCACATATTTTAAAACACTGCAATATCTATAGTAAATATTAAAAAGCAATGAAAAATCAATAATTATTCAAAACATACTGCAATTTTTAAATACTAATATGTTACTGTAATTTATTGCTACAAGAATATTATTTTCCTAATGTCATCATGTAGATTTTTATCCAAGAGAAACCTTTCAAATCCTTACTTCCGATGATATACATATTAATTAGCTATGACTCAATTAATATTACAAGAAACAAAAAGCTCCTGGAATTATTTGAGGTATTCACCTGAGTGAATAGTCGTAAATCTACATAGGTACTCGTATTTTAGCAAGGTCATAAAATAAAGCAAGTTCAAAGTCAGTAATGCTACAAAATAAAACTGAAGGATAAAACGATAAAGACGATGCTCTCATAATGCATTTTATATAGTATAATATTTAGGACAAAGTTTCAATTCAGATTTATATTTATATTTTAGAAACCTATGTCTTATCAATATCACATTGAACCATATTAATAAATGAGTAATAATTACAGGACGTTTAGTATAAGTAAAAAGTTGAATAGCTGGAAAAAGTTAAAACTGGCAATAGACTTGACTGTGGTTTTATACATTTTGTATTTCTTGTTCCCAATAATAAAACTCAGCACTACCCTGAAATAAGTTTTTTTACTATGACACAATCTTTAAATAAGAAATTCACTAGCGAAATATACGTCCAAACGATTCAACGTTTTATTTTTCTCAATCTAAAGGACATTTATGAAGATATACTGAGCTTCTTAAGATTTATAATGTGTACTCGATTTCCGGTTTGAACTGGAAAGTGTATGGTAAATGGCATTGGGCCGCTTAATCTTAAAAGCGGCCTTGTCTAGTTATATTAATAAAACCCGCCGGTTCAATGAATGTTGTATTTTATCTACCTGACACATTTTTTACTACTTTGAATCGAACAGTAAAAACCATGAAAACCCCTGTTTTAAGAACAATATTAGTAATTAGGCTTTGACAACAACATTGTCCTCGTCCAACATGTCCGTGCAGTTGTAAATCTCACTCAATCGTCCCTTCAACCGAGGGGAGGTTTGAAGTGGTCATGATTAACAATGCGTGAAATAATGTTACATTGTTCTATGTGTTGTCAAACCCAACAGTCCTTCCCTTTAATCCTGGAAACACAACGAGGATCAGGAAAACATTCCAGTTTTACAATTACCGGCCGTTGTTTGATCATATTCAACGTAACGTTTGGGGAGTGAACACGACCATGGGGAGGTAATTGGACAATCCTTTGAGCTTTTTGCATGTTTACTGACTAAAATACTATTTATGCTAGAGATGGAGAAAATAAGAATGTTTGTAACAAAACAGACTTCTGACCAACACGTAGGGTAGACCGGGGCTAGTTGTGCCACTTTGGATATTATATTTTTTTTTAATGTTGCCTTTATTTTTAGACCTTTACTAACACTTCAATATGTTACTTTATTTCATTAAGAATAATTATTTAGTACCATTGACCTGTTAAAAAACATATGTAACAGTATATTAACGGTTTTATGAACTCATACATTTTGTAACAACATGCCCCAATGTGGGGTAAGTTGTGACAGGCTTGGGGCAGATTGTGACATATACTATAATAAGCAGCAGGTATTACAAAATAAGGCTGGAAAGTAAATACACTGTTATCATAAGTGTTATATTTTAAATTTGAGTATATAAGGGTACATAATTAATAGGTGAGTGTAACAAGAAGGTAAGTCTGGAAATGAAAAAATATATATAATAAATAAATTAAATCAAAATAGATGTCTCTAGTCAGATGTAACAGAATACAATTACTCATTATCATCACTAGATGAACCCATCTCCATTTCTGAATGGCAGTTTATGCAAACATAAAAACGTTCATTCTTTGTGCATTTAACATGAGCCCACTTTTTACATTCCATACACTGCACCCAATCGTCTCCAAGTTTTGACTCTTTGTATGGACCTGTGCAAACTAAGCAGAAACAATCTTCTTCCTCATCGTCTTCAGAGCTTTCTTCCTTTTTTCTTGAAATAAGTCTTTTATTTTCCAATTCTTTATTTTTAGGTAGGCGTTTTCTTTCTTTGTTCATATCAAACAGCTTTTTTTTATTTTCAACTCCTTGCATTTTTTAACTTCACGCCTCTCCATCTCTTCTATGCGAATGTTCTCCTTAACGGGTGTGCTTGTCAGAATTGCAGACTTTAGGCTCTTGCGTTTTTGACTTTTGCGTGGACCAGCTTTTGGTAGAGGTCTTATATCCATAGGGCTGACTGACAAAACCTGGGCGTTAAATGGACATGGTTGGTTGGCATATGATGTGCTGGGTTGAGGTTCTTGGTGATGCTGAGACTCTTCCATTTCCCTAATGGTGGCATCATCTCTAGGCCTACCTTCTTCAACCTCACATTGGCCCACTTCTACAATAGGGCTATTCAATGGACGGTCGGTTACTGAAGAACATAGAAAGTCTTCTTCAGTAAAAATATGTTTATTGAATTCCCATATTCCAGTAGAACGAAATCCTGCCTGTATGTTTGATGGTGTTGCCGCTTTTGGCAGTGCTGTTCTCACTACAGTTGGGATGTCATAAATAGAGACTGTGTTTCCAGGATGACATTTCATCCACCCACACATAGCATCGTTGAATAATTTCTTAAATGGACCAAAAACAGAGACGTCGAGTGGTTGAAGTCTGTTTGTTGTGTGGGGAGGAAACGACAGCAGAGTAATGCCATTCTCTTTGCAATAGTCAAGAACGTCTATATGCAGATGAGCACTATGGTTGTCGAGCAACACCAACACTGGTGATTCTTTTGAGCACCTAACCTTTTTGACAAAATGTTTCATGTAAAACAAAAAGTCAGGGCCTGTAATCCAACCGCTTGGATTAGCAGTGCCACAGCAACCTACTGGTCCATCACGTACAAAATGATCCTTGTAAAACTTTCTAGGAAATACAAACATTGGAGGAACTGAATTTCCCTCTGCATTTACAGCTAGAACCATAGTCACATTAGTCCCTCTCTCGGCTGAAGTCATACCTCCAACTCTTTTCTCGCCTTTCTGTGCGATAATTTTCACCGGTTTTTGAACAGTTCCAGTCCCTGTCTCGTCAATATTCCAAATGTCATTAGCTGTAAATTTGTTTTGATTCAACACTAACTCCAGGTTTTGAAAAAACAAATCGACATTATGTTTATTGAAGCTTGTACTACGACTTAAGCTGGTGGCCTCAGGAACTCGAATGGAAACATTTTCGTTGCGCTGCATAAACTTTGTAAACCAATCATTACTGGCTTGCCTATTAGCAACCCAATTCTCAGGGACAGGAACTTTGTTGGCAATAGCAAATTCAAAAGCTATATTCCTCATTTCTTTTGGGCTGATACCATAAAATATTTTCGCTGCCTGAACAGCATAATCAGAGAGTTGTTTTTCTTGTTCAGCCGAAAATATCAGTCTAGGTTTTTTGTACCCCATATTAACACATTTATCTAGGTTACTCTCTTGTTTCTTAATAAACCTAAGTAATGACATTCGGTTAACACCATGTTTTTCAGCTGCTTGTCTTAAGCTATATGTTCCAGATTTTACATCTAAACGACGCTGACTCGTAGATCTTTATATTACACTGACCACGGGTTGTTTTCCTTTTGTAATTTCTCACCATTATCTGCAATCTGAAACAAACCCAATAAAACACGCATTATTATACATTGGGGCATGTTGTGACATGTCACAATGTGCCCCCAGCCCGTCGTCACAACTAGCCCCACCGTCCGCCATCTTACTATATGCGACCTGCACGCAACTCAACCAATCGTAGGGAAAATGTATCAATACTGTACGTAGGGAGAATAAACAAGCTATCTAATAAAAATAAAATGAGTTCCTTACCTTGTGGTATGTGTGAGATACACCAAAATCTAAGACAACAGCAAAATTTTACTTTTTAACTACGAAATTACAAAATTATTTAAAGACTAGCACAAACACAACGCATCACTGTCAAACTACACCAGCAGACTGCAGGTAAGAAGGAGGATATGTCTACGTGACCGGGTGGTGCTGCTACCTGTGGATTGTCTGAAAAACTATTTGTCACAACATGCCCCTGTCACAACTAGCCCCGGTCTACCCATACTAACATAAAGGTCACCAGCTAATAACAGGAAACTGAGTCATAAAAATCTCCAGTGATGTCAACTAAATGTTTGATACTACATCATATAAAAGCTTTGCTGTTCTTTGGTCAGTATGCAGTTTACAGAAAATTTATTGTAAAACCAAAGTCGGTGTATAGTTCACCATGTTTCATTCCTTTTCACATCAAATTTTCAATAATTCACATCGTGAACTTCTTTTCTTTATTCATCGTTTTCAATCAATAAAGAACAAAGAATTTGAATGGTCTTTCAGGTATTTGAATGATGCTCCATACAAGTAAATATAATTCCAATAATTACACAAATGTAACTGTTCAATAATTAAAGTTAGGTTTTTATTTCCTCTTAATATTAAATTTATAAAATAGTGAATGTATTTTATGTTTATTTTTAAAATACGAAAATAATTTATAGGTTTTTTAATACTTTATGAAACTCTTAAAGAACACATTTTACATTCTATTCTATTAAGAAGTTGTTACTAGTTAATAAATTCATAGAAATTTCAATAATTTCTTGGCTGAGTATTAGCGCATTGTATGTGCGATCTATCCATACGTATCTCAAAAACAAAGTGAAATAAAGATTATAAATAAATTTATAATATTATAAATTTTGCATGACGCTTATTTTTTAATAAGAAGCATCGGGTTTGATAGAAATGCATGTCATATAATTTGCTTAGCGTTTAGCGAATATTTTTACATTAGTCCTATAGGTAACCGTGATGAGAACGAGCAAAATTCAGAATAAAGCTATTTTAAGCAAGCTGAGTACACTCGTATGACATACTTAACCTGTGACGTAATAAACACATAAAGCCTAGCTATCGGAATGAAATTATCTATTTTAAACTTACAGTTTTGCTTGCAACACGCGATATGTGGTATAATGTAATTCTACACCATTTTATAATAAGAGCGAAACCTATCTTACAGTTTAAGAGTACTATTAATCTATTTCTATGCCTGAATTGCTAAGTGATCAGCAAAATAATTTTTATATTATATATCTTTCAAGAGCATGTTTACCTTATGAAATGTACGTAGGCCGATATTTATTTAGTAAAATGTCCGTTCAATGACGAATATACAAATTAACTCGCTTATAGACAAAGGATTAAAAAAATAAAATTGCATATACTGAATAATAAACACATTCGTATTCATGTAATAATCAACAAATATATAAAAGTAATTTCAATCCTCGTGTTGTGATTTTATATTTCTTTTATCGTTTCTTAGTATAATAAATATATAAGAATATTGAAATTAGAAAAATTTTACATTTCGAGATCGGGTTTATACTATTTATTATGAAAAGTCAAATGCAATATGATCAGAATTATAATATAATATTGTATTCGGGATTCCTGGCATTAAAGATGCTGACTGTCTGCAATAAGGGAAGCAATATTGGTAGTGCACTTGCTGCCTCACCAGTAACCGTGTTATCAAATATACCTAAGTATTACAATAATTTAATATGAAAACTAAATTATTTATATAGGCTACATTGTATGTTTAATATAAGTGTTAGGTAAACTTTTCTAAAAGTAGAACAGCTTATTTCCGTTTCTCTAGATTCAACCAATAATTTGTTTTGAATGAGGTTATCATTTGAAGGCTATAATATTATCTTTTTTGTCTGACTGGTTATCTGTCTGTCTGTCCCCACGATATCTCAGACAGTTCCTGACCGACATGATATGCATAGACTTGACATTTCAAATGAAGCCTCATTTGGTTATAGGAAACGTCAATGTACCTAGAGTTAGATGATAGTTCGTGTTACGCCAGCTATATTGGGTTGCTTGTCACTCCATACGTTATAGCTTGTTGTGCAGACTTTTACTACGTATTTAAATATTTCCACATAACTCAACTTAATACATACAAATTTGAACATATCATGTGGGAAGATATAGAGAAATATTTCATCTGTAGACCTTAAATTATGAATGATAGGTGGATACGAAAGGAGTTCTATGATGGTGCTAGACCTTATGTGGGATTTGCCTGAGCGGCATCGAAATCTGACATAATTTGTCTTACGTATAACTGGAGGATGCAACCTTTATTTCCTGTATGGTTATTTGCCTCTCTTTCTGTATTCAGGAATAAAATTAACTATAGGCTTGAAAATTGTAGTGCACTTCGGTGAAGCCTGTTACGTGACACGATAATGGCGTACTCCTCAATTTTTCTTTGCGTATTAGTGTACAAATAGTATCATAAAATTTATTTAACCGGGTTTATTGATTTTTTATTGATCTGACTACAACACGTAGCTCGATGCTGTGGTCGAACTGATGAAAACAGTTTCTTTACATACAAAAGTTCCCGGATTAATTACGCTGTCAATAATTAAATGCGCAAAACCAAATAATCGGTTAGTACAATATATTTTTACTATCGGTAATCCGTGTAAAACATGATTAGTTCAGTGACTAATTAGGTAAACTCAAGTTTCCCAGTTTCCTTATTCTAAAAAGTGGATACCATGAGGATTTGTGTTAAATCCTGTCTAATCAGACAGTGATACTTTTGAAAATATTAAGCAGGCTTTTGCTGAGGATATATTAAGCCACACAATTGCTTCTGAGTGGCATACCAGCTTTAAACTGACCAAGGAACCCACAACTGAAACTGGCAAAGCAATACCAACTTCGCACGAAAACTAATACCCTAAAATATGTTGGAAATAGTTTGCTTTTCATAAGATGATTAATAAATCCGATAAGGCGATGTTTGAGGAAGTAGATATCTCAACTCCGTAGCTTATCTGTTGCTTTTGTCATCTAAACATTACTATGAAACCTAACGTAATAATAAAACTGTGTGTGTATAATGTGGTAAGATTCTCGAGTAATATTTCAACTCTAGACTTAACATTTTGCATGCAACCTCAAATTACATGACACGGGGTCAAGCGTACTCATACCTTGTATTTATTATAAATAAATATTAAATGAATTTAGCACCTACTATAATGAAATTATTACAAACAGATTTCTTGAGATAGAGGAATTATTAGGAATAAATTACGTCACTTAGAAGTAATACTTTGCTATGGAGAAAGAAAGCATAAACAATTATAATTTTCAATGAATAAAAAGTGGTATATATTCAAGACTTTTTCTGTATCAAAATGAAAAGAGGTTTCTGGTTCAAAATAGTTTATTCTCATTCTGAAGATGATAATGAGGCACACAACGTAAAGAGCAGACAGCTAATTACGATTGTTCATTGCCCTTGAACTTTATATAGTAATTATAATTGCAAAGTACTCTATACTAATAAGGGACAATTTAGTATGTTCTCAAAAATATAATTTTCTGAATGGAAATATTAATTACACTGTATTAATTTGTAGGTGCATAACACAAATTTATTTAGAACGGTTTTCGTTGAAACATACGTCTTAAAATTGACAACATTAGTATATAGTTTACAATGATATTTTAACTGTTGTTATTAACTTGTTTTAAATGGTTTTTGTGGCATTTTAACATCATAAAATCCTCACGTGAAACTAGGGAGGCTGCTCACAAAAATATACATTTATAATTTAGAGGGCAAATTGAATATGAACGTAAATGAGGTTTATTCTCTGATGAGGCGATTATAATAAAACAGTGATAATTATCAAAACTATATTCATTATTCTACTGAACAATGTAAGAGATATTTAACATCAATTTTAATGATGCATAAAAATAAAAAAAAGTCAATAAATATTTGGCATAATTGCTGAGAGAATATATTACACGCCCAAGAGAATGTTATAAACGTTTCACATTTATGAGTTACCAATATAACGTATTGGGATACATATGCAATATGAAACTGAATTGTTACAATTAAAAAGAGAACAAACATCTATGGAAAAGTTTTTGAAACAGTTTGACCTTAAATTAATTATAAAATTTGGTCGATGGCCGTTTGAACAATATTTATTTTCATTAAAGGTATTAAATAAGCTTTCAATATTGCGTAAGATTCTAAATACATTATAAAAATATTTACCACTAAGATTATTGTATATATATACAAGCTGTTACCACGGATTCTTAGGCAATTTTCAAAATTGAAGTCCTTATACTATTTAGTAAATACGCTTATTATGGATTCATATGATATTATTTAGAAGAAGTTGGCATAGAACAGGTACATATTAGTCGTACCTCCATCGTTAAGATAGTCAGAGTTGAACCTGACACTTATATCATGTTTTGGGTGTGTGGTTCGTATTCGTTATATTATCGAAGCCACAGCTGCATTTGACTTGTTGTCCCGATTAAGAAAATACAAATTGATAGATCTCTCTTTACAACTAGCACTTGCCATATACGGAAGGTATAAGATATTTCCAGTGGCATGGTTGAGTTTGTCTTTTACTTCCGACGAATGAAATATACATTCATTCTGGCCAGTGTCGATATAAATTAAACGTCATCTCCCGGTTAAAAAGTGTCTATTTTCGGTTTTTACAATTTTTGTTTGAAATATTTTCAATGCCATATCTGAGTATGCCTTGTTGTACCGATGCAGAAAATATACATACACACCGAGAGCTGACAAGCTTATTTCGGTCTAAGGGTTTGTGGATAATCGTTTGTATGGTTTGAGTTATAGAAGTCTTGTTGATTTTCGAACTGTAGACTGGGAATGAATGGATCCTTAAGGTATATTAGTGTTTTTTTTCTCTGTTTCTCATTTTAACATACTTTATGACAATGTCAAGGAAGCCCACCAGGTTCTGTTACCTTGTGTGAACACATTCATAGCTTTTTTCATTAAGATTGGTTTTCTAACAGCGCGGCGTTTAAAAATATTTTAAATACTTATATGGTTTAAATTCGTCTCGGGCGCAATATGGAGTTTAAATATTAACTTTTTCAAACTATCTGTATGGCCAAACACGTTTGAAAATTTAAACTATAAGCAAATTATATTGGGCTCTTTGACGAATTGAAAGTGTCAACAGCTGTTTAGTGTCCATTAAAATATGGATTATGAAACATAAATAGCCTATAAAATGTTTTAAAATAATTAGCCAATTATAGAATTACTGTTTAGATGATGAGATGAGCTATTAGCAACATAAATAGCTATTCATTTTTATTTATAATATTTTGAACGGATAAAACCAAAAATATGTGTCTGTATTAAAAAAATTTAAATATTACCTGCAGCTAGATGTTATTTCTCTTAAATTTGAAAACTTTTACCAAGCTGTAAGTTTTTCTCACGAAATGGAGTATTTGTCCGGTATATTTACTACTACAACCAAGAAACTATAATATCTATCACAAAACTCTATACATATTTAAATCCTACCAAAACCATAGGAAGCTACCCTAGTTTTCCAGAAAGTGTAAAGATACAATATTAGTAACGAGTTTGTATCATACAAAATGAGGGCTCAGATAATTAAGAATTTAATTCATTACTGCTCAATATCTGTGTATTATCGTAATTTAGATATGAGATTATCAATATCAAAAGAATTTAAAATTTTTCACCAGGTATCCAATATCATAATATGGTTTTAATGAAGGCAATTGGAATGTTTATCGAATGCGTATAGATAATTATTCTTCAAGGACATTTATTTTAGTGAAACCAATTAATTATATAATTTTTTTTTCTAATCACTAAAAATGCATTATATTTCGTACTTGAAAACAATTACAATAACCATTTTAAATATAAACCAACAATTTAATTGTTACTTAATTAAAATACCAATAATAATAGATTTAATTAAACCAAATAATTGGCCCGTGTTAGTTTCACAATAACTAAGTTGGTCCCACCGCATCGCACTAACCGTCGTATTTCTTTGTTACTGAGACCAAGGAGCAGTAAACTGCATAAGTTGTTGCGGGTAGAGTTGAAATCCCACAACAATCTGGCTACTCCCACACAAACACCTTGTATCTAGTTACAAACACTGCGGTAATGGGAGCAAGTACTTAAGTACTTACCTCAATTATTTCAGCTGTACGTGGAACCTGGTCTATTTAAAAATATAAATGTTTTTAGATAACCATTTAAGCTGGCTTATATGACCCTTTATCTCACTGCCTTAATTTAGTAAATAAAAACCTCTTGGACATGAGATAATGGCACTGCTCCCATCCTGACATCGTTTAGAGGTCCGATTGTGCCCTAGTGAATCTTATATTATTACATTTCTTGCCGCTAATAATGACAAGAAACATACAAGGGCAACTGGACTTAATCTTAAAGCTAAATAGAAAACTTTTTTTGCGGCTAACCGTTTCTTAAAGGTTAAGTGAATTAAATTGTTAGTATCATATCACTTTTACACAAAAAATAAATGGCATATTACAGAACTGAATGCCCCGTCATTCCTATGTTATATTGATAATTCCTTCAAGATATGTTTTAAATATCACCACAATACTTTGCGTTATGGATATATTGATATTTTATCATTATTATACAACAATAAAAATAAAAGGTACAAGCTAGAACCTCGAGGTATTCCATAATTGGCAGTTATACTATTGATAGTTATAAAAATCATAATTCTTGTAATTAACTTAAGTTATGGGTAAAAATAATAAGTGGCGTTTTTATTTATCTAATGGTATAATTTTTTGTGCTACGTTATTTGTAATAGGGTATCTGAAAACAACCCTTGCATACCAAAACCAACCAACCCATTAGCGTTACGCCATAAGGTGGCCATGGCCAATTACAGCAAACAGTTTCTTTACCACACTATAACTCTCCATTTGTATATGGCAATGTTTGTGGTTGGGAGGGGGGACTGGTCCTCATTGCTGTTAGGTTCATTCCTTGCTCTAACTGAAACTTTGTGTGCTTGTAGTGACCACTTAAACTTTCAAAATAAACGTTTGTGTTGTAGTGACCTCTTACACTGTACACATACACGCGTTAATTCCTAAAAAATATGATTGAACTATATGAGTAATTCTTTTACAGATTGATGCAAAACAGTAGATAAGGTCAAGTAACTTTTAATCTGGGAACCTGAGAAACCGTCCCCAATTTTTCTCTGAGGTTTTCCTATACTGAGATTTAATCAATAATTGATTAAAGAATTCTCTACAGAATCCTCTGCTAAGAATTTTCTTCCAATACTAATTGTATTGTTTCATAGCACTGAAATGTCATATGTTTGCTTCAAAAAAATCATGGACTCCAGTATTATAAAAATTTAGAATTACAGGCTGTTAAATATTAGTGTACGTATTATAAAATTTTTATGAAGCTAAGTATGTTATATTGATACAATAAATTTTCTGCCATGTAGTTCTTAAATTAACAAAAGTTCTTTAATACCTAAAAATCCATTTATATAAAATACATGTGCTATGCAAAGCACGCGTTAGGGTGATAAAAACAAAATTATAGTATAATGCATTTTTGAAATATTAAAATATATTTAGTACATATTGCAGTACATTTTATTAGAATGGTAGTATCATAAATGGTCCAATTTATATTAAAATTACTTTATACCTAAATTTTTACAGGCGCAAAACAATAAAAAATAGAAAAATTTCTGAAACTGTGTAATCTAAATTTAAATTAATGAAAAACAGAGGTAACAAGTAGAGAAAGATGAGGAACAAAGCAATATATATATATATATATATATATATATATATATATATATATATATATATATATATAGTAAACTAAGTAATAATATTTGTAAGAACAGTAATATAATTATTGTAATAATAGCAAACAAATATAATGATATCAAAAATTATATTGAATATTTTTCATTATTATGTGCATTCTGTTCTGAAGTGCTGTTTGGGAATCATATGATTTATACAATTCAATAACCATTTGACAAAAAGCAATTATGTTCAGAATTGTATTCACAAACTGCCTATTGCTCATTTGAAAACCAAATTTATACATACTAGAACAAAAGAAAACAAGAATTCGGCCAGTGACAATTGGAATTTCCAGAAAAAGAAAACAACCGAAGGTCCCCTCTGTTCTTGAGGGACTAGAGTGATTTGTTTGCCACGGTTTGGGAAGGTTAAAAGATTACGTGATACATTTCATATAAGAGCAATAAATAAGGAAGAGTTTTTTTATCTATGTCAAAGATTTTTAAATTTGTTAAAATATACAGTAGGTTTTTACGACAACAACAAAAACAAGTAAATTTTCACAATTACAAATCCAGAAACGAAACAATCATGTCAACCAACGTATACCTACATTTGTTTGTACAATCATATAAAAGTGGAAGTATGTCATTCATTTACTAATTTTGTTGCACAGATCACCGCAACCTTTTTAAGAATTCGGGGTGTTTTTTAATCCAAATAATTAATTGTCAGCTAACTTTTGCTAATTACACTTAACACTTAAAATTACATCCATTAAATAATCGAATTAAACTACTAATTTTTAATTGTTAGATTTAATTGTCAAAATTGAAAATTGAACAAAAGACTTTTGTATTATTTTATATACGTACAATAATTCAGCTAATTAAATTAAAGAGTATCATATTAAAGTAGATAGAACTGCAGATAAAAGTCAACAGAGTAGGTGTTGTGGACCCTCACAGCGAAGCAGTTTGATATACTGCAAGGATCAGGGCGGACTCAGACATATTGCGGGAAGGTTCAATAAATCAGCGGAACTCTTCCATACATTTCCTACGCCATTCCCTATTAAATAATACTACCTGTGCGGAATAAAACGTAGTATTTTCATTCGTTTAATTCTTTTACAGTAGAAAACAAATTAAACATTACAAATTTTATATTTTACTAGTTACTTTTGAAGATTTAAATGCTGCATAATTCAATATTCAACATTCTGTCTTAAGGAAAACGTACGCATATCTTAATACATTAATGCAAAAGCCATATTGCAACATATTTTACATTTAAAAATTATGGGCTAAGCGTTATCGAAGTACTTTTGTTCCAAATTTTATATTGTAGTTCAGAGAGAAGAGCCTTATGCTTTATGTAATTTATTGAATTAACGGTCAAAATATATATTTTTATTAATTTTCTAAGCAAAGCCTATCACTCAAGGGGCAGGAAAATGTTATTTTTCTCTGTTTTTCCACACGATATATTCAGAATAAACTGACATATAGATTTAAAACTCCCCAATAAACTTAGCTTTTGCAACTTAAAGTATGGTGCACGTTCTCTTCACAGGATATGAAGCGTCATTGAAACTTAATATCTAGTAGCCTGACAAATTACTCTGTTTTCTGCCGAGAAATGGTAAAAATGTATTTTTTTTGTTTTATCCATTTATCCTTTGTCTATTTGTTCGTCTGCAGGAATAAAATTATCAAGAATAAAATTATCCATATACGTGAAATGTTTTCTAAGCAACTTTCACTAAGATATGTCGTACTCATAATGCGTTAAGAATAAAACAACTTTAAAAATATTTATTACCTGACTATCTCTGGTTACGTATTACGTATTATTCTTTTATCCATCCATACTTTGTCCTAAATATAGTTAAATTTTTCCTACCTTAATTTCACATTTGTTCAGAAATGAACTTCTTAACTACTGTTGCTCATTTTTGAGTTGGAGATACATAATTTTTGTTAGTTTCATGTTTTTCCACACCATCTTAAATCCACAAAACTGGAAGTGAATCTCATCTCTATTCTTTCTTGAGATATTGGACCACTTATCATTATATTTCTTATTCTTACAAATTACATTAATACGCTACGTTAATAAAAGCAGGCTACTGTAACCATCTACGTAACATGAACTCAATAATAAGTTAACATTATTTTTGTCAGTAGTAATCTTTATTTATTTGTTAGTAACTTTATCTACATAAAATAAGTTGGATCCGAGATGGCAACTAAAATTATGGTTATTTAAAATTAAGAATGTGTTACTCAACACTGAACACAGACATACCTGGAGAAATTCGGGAAAAAGATAAGGGAAGGGCATTTCAGACTCACCCTGTATACATATTACATTTTTTAAGTGATGGTTCTATAGTATCAAAGGAATAAATATGACCATTCTAAAAGACCATCTAAAAGTTCGAGTATCAAAGCATTTGTTATCTCAACTCCTTCCAAAAAATAAATAACTTTTATTTAAGGTTAATCCCTGTTATAATACTACCAGGATTTTAAAAGGAGTGGCGGGCTTACAATTATGTTTTTAAAGAATCAATAAAGCTGATCAACTAAGGACCTGGTATAATTTAACAAAAGATTCCTAGAAGAAATGGACAGACAGACTGTTAAAATTTTCCACACAAAATTTCCTTCAATAAAGAAAAACCTACAACACAAGATTAAAGTCTATAGGACAATTCCGTCAAGAGTTATCAACAGGCGAAAAGACGGACGGACGGATTTTCCTTTTACAGTTTTACCCCAAAATCAATAGAGTTTCTTCTTTGGACTAAATTCCAAATCCTTTTTCCATTCTTTCAAGATTTGTCGAACGGTCAGACTGATAAACGAAACGATTTTAAGAAAGCCTTGTTAAGTCACTAGTATATATTATTTTACACAGTCAAATAAACAACATTTTATTTATACTAAAATCATATAACATTAACAATAAATACAGATATATAGGTAAAATGTATTAATGACGAAATAAAAAACTTTTCATATATTTTTAAATATGTAAAAAGTATTTGAAAATGTGTGTAAAATGAAAAATACTATTTCACTAAGCATAAAGAGAAACGATGCTTTTAACAACTTTAGCAAGCACGCTGTAGTTTAAAATTGTATTAGCTCCAGTTTTACTGAAGCTGTAAAGTATAAAAAAGAAGCAAGTACCAGCGAGACAATGAGTGGCCGAGCTATAAGACTTTATACCAGTAGTTAACTTCAGCTACAGCTTCACAATACATCTCTAGCGTCCTGTCTATACTAATACTGTATATTACAAAAGGGTATGTTTCAAAGTGCTGGTGTTTATTTATTCTTTAATTTAAAAATGTAATACAATTCTTAAACTTAGTATCAATTCATTATTAACATTTAGAAAGATATTTTAGAATAAATCCTTTCTCTTTCCTACCAGGAATGATTGGAGGATTGGATATTTGAAAGCCGACTTTCCAATTTTAAATTAAGCCCAGTAAAAATTACAAAAAAAAAGTTCCAAACAAGGAATGTATCCAACCATCCATTACTTATTGGCTGAGCGCTAGCGAAGCTTATTACTACAGTGGCTGGACAAATTTAATTTCTATCTCTCAATCAGTCTATCTGAATAATATCTGGAGAAGGAACTAATCTATATAATTGACATTTTACTTCACGCTTTCATTGTAAATTGCTTTATGAGCACAACATGGTTGTACTGAACGAGTAGAAAATGGACGGTCGTTTAGAAAATCTATATCACCTAGCAAGTAATATCCAGAACATCCAAAAAGACTTTTGATCAATTTTGCAAATGGTCTTCAATAAGTCATGGGTGTTTTGGGTTTTTTTGCAAATTTAACTTTGATTCTCAATGACGTTGCAATGAATTGTTTAAGTACTCTCTTGATTACGATTCCTGCCTGACTGTGGAGATGTTTGTAGTTATTTCGCAGTTCAAAGTAATGGCTTCTGATGATCCCTTTTCTAGAGTAAAAGCTGCTAGGGAGATCGAGGGTGGATGAGGTATAACAAGTTTATTGAAAGATCAATCAGTAAGTTCGGGTTACTTTGAATGATCTTACGTGAAGCTACCCCATGGAAACTGTCTAATAAAGTACAGTTAATAAGCTTGAAACGTGATTTTCTTTGTGCCTATGTTATTTGTGTAAATTGACAATTGATTGCACACCACAAAAGAGATGACAGATCACACCATAAGGTATTTTCTTTACAATATTTTATTTTCATATTTTTTTCAAAATTATGTTATGTTTATTAAATTAAAATTAAAAAATTATGTTTGTTATTAAATATAAAAGTTTTAGAGAAATGACAGTTAAATCCTGCATCTTCTTTATTACTTATAAACAAAACCCCCTTAAATTCTTGCTCCTTTTATTACAAAAACTATTGAAACTGATTTACCATCGTCAAATAAACTGCTCTATTTTTTTAAATTTACATCATCAAACACACTTCGTACTTCATTAACTTTAATTAATTATTTTTCATCACAATTCTTTCTGTTAAACACTACAAACTAAAATTATTTCTGAAGTTTATGTTATATACTTTTGGACCATAGTTGAATAGTATATAGGCTAACTGAATTAATATAATAATGAATAAATGAATAAATTATTTATTTCCATATAAATAAAGGTAAATATAAAATACATGTAATAAATGGAAATAATGTTGGCCTGTTTACTAGTATATGGCCAACATGATTCAGTATTTTTTTACAAAATGTGATATTTTTATAATATGTGAGTAATAAAACTAGAATCTTTAGAAAAACAAAAAACTTTATAAATGAGCAAAAACTGCTTATAATCCAGAGTGTTTTAGCTAATCTACGTAATCAATAGCAACAGTCCTAAAAGCGAGTTAGCGCTGTAGACTGACAACCTTTTAAGCGAAATGAAGCAATTAGGCAGAAAACCCCAAAACTAAGGAAAATGAGTCCGTCAAACTGAGAATTGATTAAGTAAACTTTAATCAGCATCTATCATCTAAGTTTTCGAAATATACTGCTGAGATATTTCAAGAATTCAGTTTAAATTGGCAAACAGGAACTTTTAGACGGTAGTTGCTATATCGACCGCGTAAGCTTAGAACTGAAACTCGAAAGTGTATAGTGAAACTAAAAATCTAACATATGTGAATCAATTTTTGTCAATTTATATATATTGGATTGAATAAAGATGCCGTCCGTTTCTTTTGAAGTAATTCTGCCTTTCTCCTAATCGTATATAGTCCTAATGTTGTTACGTAAGTTCAATATTCAATAGTTTACGTGAAGTGGAAATCGGAAGTCTATCCATCCATCCAATCAATCATATAATATATTGGTGAGCGTTAACTAATATTTTTATATTTGTTCTATGGTTCCCATAATATCAACGAAGAAAATATCATAGTTTTTTTTAAATGATTACAATCATATATAGTTTTACATGTTAGTAACAGATGTATTCTAATGAAACGAGCTTTAGAAAACCATCTGAGTACAATAGTATTGATTTACATATGTGAGATTATATTCATCGAGTTAAAAGTAAAATAATTGAGTGGAAAGTCAATGTTATAAATCAGTGACAATATTTTACTTCACATTACTCTTGCATTGTAGAACCCACCATAATGAACAAAAATTTCATTATTGTATTATGAACCTAATCTCAATGAACAAAATTTTGACCGTAATCATGAGCAAAATAACCCGCAAAATCTCACAATATTTTAAATTGAGTTTTAAATTTGTATAAACTTTCAATTCTAAATATAAATGATTAAATTATGTGATAAATGTTTTCAAACACTGAAATTCGGCTAAGCCTTTTCAGAGCTTATCACTCGAAACGTTGATAAAATTTCTCTTTGTTTGTCAGTGGGGAAAACATTTCTTTTCTGTATATTTCACATCTATGAATCCATATGTCCACAAGATATTTCAAGAATTGAACCAGTTATAAACTGAAAAAAGCAACAAACCTCTAAATTATAAATAAGTAATAAATAAGTAACGTGCTTCTACAATTATATTATTATTAAAATTATACTTTTATTCACCACC